>NC_133647.1:31468035-31732685 GCF_009905375.1 Apium graveolens
TTACAATAACCCAAGAATCAAACATTACATGCAAGCACCAATTTGCATATAAACTTGGGATCAAGTCATCACTCATTCTTTTAAATCATCTTAAACCTAAACTTACATGCATAGCTCTATCTGACATGCATTTACTATTTCATTCACAATAAGTCGAAATTACGTCTACAATCCATTTAAACAAATAGATCAACTTAATTCCTTAAAACAGCAAACACTCGAGATTTCCAATAATCAAGATATGCATGCATCATTTGGGATTCTAAGCCATAACTCAATCTATTTATTCAATATCTCTACAATCAATCACAATAAACCATTTACATCATCAAATCAAATGATGATCAAGAACCACGGGTTTCAGTAAAACAACACATTGAACTTTTAATTCGATTCTTTTGACCATGAACTAATCTAATTTCTCAATTATCCAAGAACAAACATTGCAACCATTTAAATCAACAGAATCAACTTAATAACTTTTGAAATCACAATCCCATTTGTTTTCATAAAACACCACATGCAAACATCGAAATAGTTTTATGAATACGAGCAGCTCAGTTATTACATCATCACTCACCACCACCGGTTCACCGGAGTTCATCGCCGGTGGCGGGCTTCACGGTGGTGCCCCCATTCGGCGGTTTCCAACCTTAAACCTCCGATTACTTTCAAAAACCAGCAATACACGCATGCTAGGTTCAATCTTCACATAAATTTACAAAATTGCAATCAGCATTTGAAATAAACAAAGACTCGATACTCGGCTCAAACCAAGCCCATCGCACATACACACACTCGCATGCAAGCACAAATCACACATGCATATGATCTAAAGTATATATATAGAATGTGCATGAAGTTTCATGGATGAATCCATAAAATCAATGGAAGAGAGGATTGTACCGAAGAAAGAAGAGAGAGAACTTCGAGAGTTGAGAGAGAAAATAGAGATGAGAGAAATGAGAGAAGATAGAGATGCCGGATGAAAGAAAAGAAAGGGGAGAGGAGGGAGTATATATATTAGTTTGACAAGGGTAGTATGGTCATTATACCATACTTTAATTTTTCTTTTCTCTTTTCTCTTATTTTCAATCTAAAATGATTTAAACATGAAGTACTCTCTCAGAAAGATGGGAATGAAATGAGTGAAACTTTTAGAGCGTAGATCTCGAAATTAGCTTTTCAGCCATATTTTTAAAAATAAATTTTGAGCGAACGGTTGATTTAATTGGGTTTTACACGATTATGAAAATAACATTTTAACTCCATAAAATCATTTTAAAATGTACCGATCATGAAATAAATCCGTTTATCATTTTTAGAAAGTCTCTCGGACTATTTTGAAGATAACAAAACAAATTTCACGCCTTGACCTTATTCGGATAATTTTATAAAATGTATAAGGTTCAATAAACCTCATTTTAAATCAAATAATCTCTTAAATCATTTTAAAATCAACAGATCACGTAATCATGCATACATACAAGCAAACACATATATCACATTAACCACTCATATCTGATCACAACATTTCCCTTTTTATTATTATTCCCCTTTTCGCGTAAGGGGTTACGCTGCTTGACGACCCCGTTGAGCGTTTTATTTACGCTTCACGACAAATCCCTTTATACCAACTAACACGTCACTGAAAGACTTTATTAAACATTTACATTTCACATAACAACACATAGTTCACATTTAAATACTTTTATTCTCTTTTAAAATGGGTCCCGTTCTACATGACAACCCGACAACACAGCTTATCCCCTAAGCTAACTCATCAAACTGGAACGCGTCATTTTACATTCCCAGTTACTTATATACAATAAGGACAATTAACCAACAAAATCATTTAATCCCTTTATTAAATCACATAAATTATAATTAAACCATAAAATCATACTTTATACACTTAATCATGTCGCGAAATTCCCAGTCGTTACAATCTACCCCCTTAAAGGATTCTGTCCCCAGAATCTAGTCTAAGCAAATAGATGGGGATACTTTTCTTGAATTTTCACTTTCTAATTCCCAAGTTGACTCTTCCAATAATGGATTTCTCCACAACAATCTAACTAGAGGTACAACTTTATTTCTAAGTGTCCTCTCTTTTCGATCTAAGATTCGATCTGGTTGTTCCACATAAGACAATCTGGTTGAATTTTCACTGGTTCCAATTCTTCGATCACTTGGCTTGCATCAACATTATACTTCTTTAGAAGAGAAACGTGAAACACGTTATGAAGATGTCGCATCTTCGGAGGTAACGCTAATTCATAAGCCCCTTTCCAACTTGTCGTAGTACTTCGAATGGTCCAATATACCTAGGACTCAACTTTCCTTTCTTTTCAAATCTGGATAAACCTTTCCACAGAGATATTTTAACAACACTTTGTCTCCGGGCTCGAATTGCATATCCTTTCGATCTCAATCCGCATACTTCTTTTGTCGATCTTGAGCAGCAATTAACCTTTTATGAATCATTTCCACCTTCTCTTTCGTTTGTTGAACTAGCTCTGGGCCAATTAATTTGCGTTTACCAACTTCATCCCAATATGTAGGGTATCTACATTTTCTCCCATACAACACTTCATAAGGCGGCATTCCAAAACTCGCATGATAACTATTATTGTAGGAAAACTCAATCATTGGCAAATGTTCGTCCCAATTTTCTTTGAAATCTATTACACAGGTTCGCAACATATCCTCGATCATCTGAATTGTCCTTTCACTTTGTCCGTCAGTTTGCGGATGATATGCCGTACTCATTTTTAGCTTAGTTCCCAAATGATCATGAAATTGACGCCAAAATCTCGAGTTAAACCTCGGGTCTCTATCAGACCGATAGATACTGGAACTCCGTGACGCATCACAATCTCGTCCAAATATAATTTGACCAACTTTTCTAATGAAAACCTTTCGTTTATCGGCAAGAAATGCGCTAATTTCGTCAATCGATCGATTACTACCCAAATCGCATCATGATTAGACTTGGTCTTTGGTAATCCTACCACGAAATCCATCGCGATATGTTCCCATTTCCATTCTGGTATGTCCAGTGTTGAAGCAATCCACTTGGTCGTTGGTGTTCCGCTTTTACCTTTGACACGTATAATACTTACTTATCCATTCAGTGATTTCCTTTTTCATGTTTGGCCACCAATAATTCTCTTTCAAGTCTTTGTACATTTTCGTACTTCCAGGGTGAATTGAAATCTTGAGTTATGCGCTTCATGCAAAATCTCGTGCTTTAGCTCCACGACGTTAGGTATCCAAATACGTGATTAACACGATATATTCCTTTTTCATCCTTTTGAGCTTTGATTTCTTCTCCTGACCTTATCTTCTTTCTTGCGGTTCATCACTTGCTCTTGACAACATCGAATCTTTTCCAAAATTTCAGGTTGAAATGACATCGCATACATTGCTTCACCTCCAAATCCTGGAGTCTGCACCTCTATTTCCATCTTTTCAAAATCTTTGATCAATTCCTCTGACGAAGTTAACATATTCAATCTTTCCTTGCGACTAAAAGTATCTGCTACCACATTCACCTTTCCGGGATGATATTTATTGCACAGTTGTAATCTTTGATCAATTCTTACCATCTTCTTTGTCTCATATTCTTGAGTGAAAATATACTTTAAACTCTTATGATCTGTATAGATCTCGCACTTTTCCTCATACAAGTAATGTCTCCAAATTTTAAGGGCAACACAATTGCTGCCAATTCCAAATCATGGGTGGGATACTTCTGTTCATGCGACTTTAGTTCCTTGACGCATACACTATTAATTTCCCGTGTTGCATTAATACACATCCAAGTCCTTTATACGAAGCATCGCTAAAGATCACAAACCCTCCTTTCTCATCTGGTAACACTAATACTGGGGCGGTTACCAATCTCTCCTTCAATTCTTGAAAGCTTTCCTCGCACTTCTCCATCCACACAAACTTCTCATTCTTCCTGTTAACTTAGTCAATGGAACAACAATCTTAGAGAAATCTTGCACAAACCTTCTATAGTATCCTGCTAATCCCAGAAAACTTCTGACCTCCGTAGGAGGCTTGGGTCTTTCCCAATTCATCACAACTTCTATCTTGGTTGGATCTACATTGATCCCTTCTTTATTGACTACATGTCCCGAAAATTGTACTTCCTTTAGCCAAAACTCGCACTTCGAAAACTTGGCATATAGCTTTTCTTTTCTCAAGATTTCTAAGGAAATCCTCAAATGCTCCATATGATCTTCTTCCGTTTTGGAATATATCAATATATCATCGATAAACACTATAACGAACTTATCCAAATATTGCTTGAACACTCTGTTCATAAGATCCATAAATGCGGCTGGCGTGTTCGTCAAACCAAACGCCATTACCAAAAAACTCGTAGTGTCCATATCTCGTTCGACACGCCATCTTGGGTATATCCTCCGCTTTAATTTTTTTAGCTAATGATACCCAGATCTTAAATCAATCTTGGAGAAATAAGTAGCTCCTTTTAACTGATCAAACAAGTCATCGATTCACGGTAAAGGGTACTTATTCTTAATCGTCAGCTTATTCAATTCGCGATAATCAATGCACAACCTCATACTTCCATCTTTCTTCTTCACAAATAACAACGATGCACCCCACGGGGATACACTCGGCATATAACTCCTTTATTCAACAATTCTTACGGATTCTCTCTCTACATCCTTGACATGAACCAAATAAGCTTCGCATCCTTGACGTAAAAATCTCCTCGTCTGAATAGCCGTTAGAAATTTCTTTTCTTATCTTTTTCCCTTGAATATCACTTCGATACCATCCTTGGTTTTTAACTTCACCTTCTTGCTTTTACACTCTATTTGCTCCTCGTGGTTTGACAACCAATCCATTTCTAATATAACATCGAATTCTCCTAACTTAAAAGGGATTAAGTCAGCAGAAAGGTGCCGACCTTCTATAACCATATTACAATCGGGACAAACCTTATTAATAGTGACTTTCTCTTGATTTGCTACCTCTACAATCAAGTTGGGTTCAAGAGGGTACGCAACACAATTTAGTCTATGAAGAATACTTTCAGAAATAAAAGATCTAGTTGCTCCAGAATCTATTAATACTTTTACTTCTACTGAGTTAATAACAAGCATACCTGCCACCACATCCACATCTTGCACAACATCTTTCATTGTCATATTGAAGGTTCTAGCTCTAGGTTGAGCTGTTGGTGCTGGAAGAGGCAGCGGTCCAGCAATTCTAAGAACATTTGCTTTTTGAACAGGCTCCTTGCAGTTTCTGGCCATATGACCCACTTTTCCATATTTGAAACAGGTTAAGTCAGGCTTCTTTGCTCCATTTTGGCATTCCGATGAGTAATGCCCTTTCTGGTTACACTTAAAACAGGTTACATCCAACTTGTTACACCTTCCCGGTGTCTCTTCCCACAAACTTGCACTCTTGAATCTGAGGTCTACTATCCTTTCCCGGTTGTTCTGCCTTCTGGAAATGGTTCTTTTGGGCTCCGTTACCGGGTTTGAACTTCTGGAACTTTTGGTTTTGACTTCCACCATTCATTCCAAACTTTCCTCTGAACTTTGAACTTCCTTGCTCTTGCTCCGAGCTCTCAAACTTCCTTTTCCTACCTTCATTTTCTCTTTTTGCAGCTTCACGCTCTCTTTTGACTATCATTTCCTTTTGCACTAGGGCGGCATAGTTCTTGATCTCCAACAGTGCCACTTGACTTTGAATCCATGGCCTAAGTCCCTGCTGGAACCTTTTGGCCTTCTCGCCTACGTATTCACATACTCACGTACAATCTAGACAACTCTGAAAATTTCACTTCATATTCTGCTACCGACATATCTTCTTGTCTGAGGTCCAAAAATTTCACCTCCAACTGGTCTTGCATATAACTTAGCAAATACTTCTCCAGAAACATTTCAGTAAATTTCTCCCACGATAAATCCTTTCCTTCAAGCAAAGCCTTTGAAGATTCCCACCAGTTTCTGGCCATATGGCCCACTTTTCCATATTTGAAACAGGTTAAGTCAGGATTCTTTGCTCCATTGGCATTCCGATGAGTAATGCCCTTTCTGGTTATACTTAAAACAGGTTACATCCAACTTGTAACACCTTCCCGGTGTCTCTTCCCACAAACTTTGCACTCTTGAATCTGAGGTCTACTATCCTTTCCCGGTTGTTCTGCCTTCTGGAAATGGTTCTTTTGGGCTCCGTTACCGGGTTTGAACTTCTGGAACTTTTGGTTTTGACTTCCACCATTCTTTCCAAACTTTCCTCTGAACTTTGAACTTCCTTGCTCTTGCTCCGAGCTCTCAAACTTCCTTTTCCTACCTTCATTTTCTCTTTTTGTAGCTTCACGCTCCCTTCGACTCATTGCCTTTGCACTAGGGCGGCATAGTTCTTGATCTCCAACAGTGCCACTTGACTTTGAATCCATGGCCGAAGTCCCTGCTGGAACCTTTTGGCCTTCTTCGCCTACGTATTCACATACTCACGTACAAATCTAGACAACTCTGAAAATTTTACTTCATATTCTGCTACCGACATATCTTCTTGTCTGAGGTCCAAAAATTTCATCTCCAACTGGTCTTGCATATAACTTAGCAAATACTTCTCCAGAAACATTTCAGTAATTTCTCCCACAATAAATCCTTTCCTTCAAGCAAAGCCTTTGAAGATTCCCACCAGAAACTCGCATCGTCTTTAAGGTAATAACTCGCATACTGAGCTTTCTTTTCATCCTTAACTTTTTTAACTCAAACGCTTTCTCCATTTTTCTAACCACGACTGAGCTTTATTGGGTCGGGAAAACCTAAGAACTCTGGGGATGAACAGATTGAAAGTGTTTGAAATAATCAACTCTAGGGGATACAGGTTGTTGCAAAAGATGAGCAAGTCGGTTTATCATAGTGGTATCTTGGTTTAGTTCTTATTCTTGGGTTTGAGTTTCTTCTTCTTGGTGATCTGGCGAGTTGGCCATTTCTTACAAACCTGATTGAGCAATTATTAGCAACACGTAGCATTGCATTGATATATAACCATTTTATTACGAAATCACTTTTGCGGGTTTTAAGCTTTACCCAATTTTGCACATGCAATCCTATTACTATATAATTTCTCATATCATTGGTGTTTTCTCATGGCACAGGGTACGATTTTACAGAATTTAAACACGGTTGTATAGAGACATGGTATGCAAGACAGTTTATATAGATTTCCAGGGTGCACAATAGGAACAAGAATATGATCGATTCAACAAGCCAAGGTACATAGATAAAAGTCTGATTATGACAAGTTCTGAAGTAAGGTACAATAAATAGCAGGGCTAAACAGAGGAAAAACTGGAAAACATCCCTATATCTACCCCTAACTTCTAACAACTATTACTAAAAAATTCTGAGATACAATACACATAACAAATGAAAAGGGATCCCGTCATCTGACCAAGTATCCCAAAGCCTACTGGCGCTGAAAAACAACAACAACTACGGGCCCCC
Source organism: Apium graveolens (assembly GCF_009905375.1). Taxonomy (NCBI): domain Eukaryota; kingdom Viridiplantae; phylum Streptophyta; class Magnoliopsida; order Apiales; family Apiaceae; genus Apium; species Apium graveolens. Next base: position 31,475,550 of record NC_133647.1, read on the forward strand.
AAATGATCCACCTGACCAACACTATCATCTAATCATCCAAAATCTCTCTCAACACAACCAACATCTAACGATGATCTTATGTAGCCTCCGGGCCTCAGCATCAGCATCACTAGTGGATGGTCCCTCATCCAATCTCCTCCGGCAACCTGCTCCACCAACTGAATCCTAGCTCTCCACTCCTCCATCACCACTGAAGTCCCATTCCTAGAGTCTCGAATTAACCTGTCCACCAAAGCTCCCAAATCAGAATACGGGAGTAAACAAAGTCTCGATCCTGGGCTAACTTGCTACCAACACTATCAGGCACAATTTAGGCATCTCAGACTCTGGCTCAGGGGTTGGGTCTCTAACTCTGTCCTCAAGGGATATCTGCATATGAATCTCACTACTCTCAGATGATGCTCCTCTGGATCTGAACTAACATACACAGGCTCCTCTAAAGAGGGTGGAATGGGGTCCACTGGGGTACCGGTCAAACTAATCTCAGAATCAAAATCACTACCACTACTGGGGTCCTGAGAAAACAAAACAACAACTAAAAAATAACATTAGGGTTAAATAAACTTCCAATTAACTCACACCATAACTCTAGTTGCCACTTTAGCTTATATAAATTTTCCTTAGACTATACATAATAGTCTAACTTAACTCTATATGAGTAGAACACTCTCGCGATATAGGTATACATACCCAAAATACCCCTTTTATCCTAACTTGTCTCGTGGACTAAATCATGTAGCTCTGATACCAACTTGTGACGTCCTCAATCTCGGGGTTAGGAAATGAGGACCCACACACCATTAAACTATGAATAATAAGCATAAACCCCGATTAACTACTAACATGATCAGACATGATAAAGTTTGAGACAAGATTACAACTACCAACCATAATATATAAATTACAACCCAAAATAAAACCAAATTTACATAATCGATTCCGACTTGAAACCGACAGATAAACCCATTGTATCTTTACAACTTTTCTGGCTAAGCGCTTTCTCACACATAACCTGTACTACCTGCTCTGGCATCTAGAAGCCCTCAACACGGTAGGGACCACCAGGTACGCTCTTACGAGCAGTGCGCCTATGCCTGGCCATCCTCTTGCTTAATTGCCATGGTTAGATCAAAGCAAAACTATGAGTATAAAATTCATCAAATAACTATATAACAGTTCTACGATATAAAATCCACAATATACCATTCCTGATTCAGGGCATTCTACTTTAACATCTCTAGGTGGTGGATTTCTGTATTTGGGCTAAGAAAGGTTATGAAGAAAAAGTTTGGGCTTTAAGGAAACAAAGCTCAAGATAGGGTTAAAGCCGACATTCATCACAAATCATTAACATGATCTCAAAATGATCTCTCAAAAGGAAAGCGAGGATCTATTCATCTTTGGGAATCAATTATATGATGGATAACAATATCAGAATAAGAATAGGGTTCACAAGCTGTATGCTAATCAATATCACAATCAACTCTTTCAAAACATTATAAGCCATTTCATTTAAAAGAAGCAATTTGCTAAAGCAATGTATTCAATATCCTTTATAAAGTGATGGGGAACCCTTGATTGGACTACTTTAACTTTCAATTCATAATAATACGGGTGATCAGCCCGTACCAACCTCCATCTGGTCTTTAAGGTACCTATGGCATAATTTCAACCTTAAATCGGACTAGCCCCCGCTAGCCTCTTTATATGACTAGACTAGTCCCACTAGTCTCTTACGTCTCAATCCAATCCATCAGGAATTCGTTTGGAAAACCTTGTGTTGGAAAAGAAAGGTTTCAGACTCTTTCAAGTCGAAATTCATTCTTAAGTTCAATTTCAAGAATTCAAAGAAAGTGAATAAATCAAAGATAAGCAAAGTTCAATGCTAGGAATTTTGATCAAATGATTACAAGGTACACTGTTTAGGGAATCAAAACGGTTTCAAGGATCATTATAGATAAGATCACAAAGGGATAAAGGACTATCATGCAAGGGGGTCCATAAAGGTTCTTATAGGGTTTACAAAAGTTCAAGGTATTAACAAGTGATCGGGATAAGAAAAGGTTACTAAAAGGATTGAACAATAATCTTATTGATAGGTTCACAAGGACAATTACAGGGTATCTCAAGAATCAATAATAGGTGTACAAACGCTATAAAAGTTCAATACTCCAACATGGCATGAACAATATCCTCTCTATAACAATTTACACAAGTAAGTAGAGTTACTTGCCTGAATTCGCTTTCCTGTTTCACAAGGGTTGAACTACTGCCACCTAGTACACTTTTCCCTTTCCTAGCCCGAATGCCTTCACGCTCCGAATCTACAATTAAACAATTAAACCCTAATTAGATTCTCACTCGACTTTCCCAGAACGCTTAACAATTCCCTTTATCACAATACACTGAGAGTATATATATATATACTCAATCATATACACAAGGCACGCATACACCATATACCCTTATACTTTAATCAAATAGTCATTGAATCACGCAATGCACATAACATATAATCCTAAATCTAAACTCTATACTCGAGTTATCATATTAATTATATAACCTCATATCAAGAAGACTCAATCCTTCCTTTTTCATCATTTAATTCGAACCAAAATAATCAATAAATCACATATCTCTTAGAAATTTCACATGCAATCACTTAGCAAGGTATTGGAATCAAATCAATCACTTAGCAAGGTATTGGAAATGGAACTTGTGACAACCCGAATCCCCGACCCCGGATTTGGGGGTGTTACAACAACCCAAGAATCAAACATTAACATGCAAGCACCAAATTTGCAAATAAACTTGGGATCAAGTCATCACTCATTCTTTTAAATCATCTTAAACCTAAACACTTACATGCATAGCTCTATCTTGACATGCATTTACTATTTTGTTCACAACCAAGTCGAAATTACGTCTACAATCCATTTAAACACATAGATCAACTTAATTCCTTAAGAACAAGCAAGAACACTCGAGATTTCCAATAATCAAGACATGCATGCATCATTTGGGATTCTTAAACCACAACTCAATCTATTTATTCAATAATCTCTACAATCAATCAACAGTAATCCATTTACATCATCAAAATCAATTTAATGATCAAGAACCACTCGGGTTTCAAGCAAAACAACACATGCAACTTTTAATTCGATTCTTTTGACCATGAACTAATCTAATTTCTCAATATTATCTAAGAACAAACATTTACAACCATTTAAATCATCAAGAATCAACTTAATAACTTTTGAAATCACAAATCCCATTTGGTTTTCAATAAAACACCACATGCAAACATCAAAAATAGTTTTATGAATACGAGAGCTCAGTTATTACATCATCACTCACCACCGGTTCATCGGAGTTCATCACCGGTAGCAGTGGCTTCATGGTGGTGCCCCCATCCGGGGGTTTCCAACCTTAAAACCTCCGATTAACTTTCAAAAACACAGCAACACATGCATGTAAGGCTCAATCTTCACAGAAATTGCAATCAAGCATTCGAAAGAAACAAAGACTCGACACTCGGCTCAACACCGAGCCCATCGCACATACACACACTCGCATGCAAGCACAAATACACACATGCATATGATCTAAAGTATATATATAGAATGAGCATGAAGTTTCATGGATGAATCCATAGAAATCAATGGAAGAAGAGGATGTACCGAGAGAAAAGAAGAGAGAGAGAGAGAGAGAGAGAGAGAGAGAGAGAGAGAGAGAGAGCTTCGAGAGTTTGAGAGAGAAAAGAGAGATGAGAGAAAGTGAGAGAAGAGAGAGAGTGAGGCCGGGTGAAAGAAAAGAAAGGGGAGGGGAGGGAGTATATATATTACTTTGGCAAGGGTAGTATGGTCATTATACCATACTTTAATTTTTCTTTTCTCTTTTCCTCTTGTTTCAATCTAAAATGAATTTAAACACGAAGTAACTCTCTCGGAAAAGATGGGAATGAAATGAGTGAAAATTTTAGAGCGTAGATCTCGAAATTAGCTTTTCAACCATATTTTTAAAATAATTTTTGAGCGAACGGTTGATTTAATAAGGATTTTACACGATTATGCTGAAAATAGCATTTTAACTCCATAAAATCATTTTAAAATGCACCGATCAAGAAATAAATCCGTCTATCATTTTTAGAAAGTCACTAGGACTATTTTGAAGATAACAAAATAAATTTCACGCCTTGACCTTATTCAGGTAATTTTATAAAAATGTATTAAGGTTCAATAAACCTCATTTTAAATCAAATAAATCTCTTAAATCATTTTAAAAAGCAACAGATCACGTAATCATGCATACAGACAAGCAAACACATATATTCACACATAACCACTCATATCTGATCATAAAATTTCCCTTTTTATTATTATTCCCCTTTTCGCGTAACGGGTTACGTTCTGTTTGACGACCCGACGCTTAGCGTTTTATTTACGCTTCACGACAAATCCTTTATACCAACTAACACGTCACTGAAAGACTTAATTAAACATTTCCATTTCACATAACAACACATAGTTCACATTTAAATACTTTATTCTCTTTTAAAATGGGTCCCGTTCTACATGACGGCCCGACAACACAGCTTATCCCTTAAGCTGACTCATCAAACTGGAACTCCTCATTTTACGTTCCCAGTTACTTATATACAATAAGGACAATTAACCAACAAAATCATTTCATCCCTTTATTAAATCACATAAATTATAATTACACCACAAAATCATACTTTATACACTTAATCATGTCACGAAATTCCCAGTCGTTACAATCTTCATGTTGAAGGCGTCTCCTATGACTCAGCCTGGTTGGGTAGTAATTTAAGACCGAGCCCATGTTCCCCAAATAGTGAACACTAGTTCCCTCAATGACTCAAACCACAATTGGAACAAGAAGTTTGTGGTTGTTGAGTGGAAGGATGGAGACTGGGGGGTATACTTCAGACGTGACTTCAGTAGCCCAGTTGATAGTTCCCACTTCATTCTCAACCTTTCTGATGCCGAGCTTCATGCCCGAGATCTTCTTATTGACGATGACGGGAGGACCCCTTATTGGGAGTTCATGACGGAAGTCAAGCTTGTCGAGGATGGCCTTAGCTGCCTCTCTATAGAGGGTATTTATCCTTGTTTTCCCTTACTTTGTACAAGTTTATTCTTACATCTATTTCTTTTCTTCTTATTTCAGCTGCTAAGGCTCTTGACACCAAAGCCAAGCCGAGCGATGCTGTTACAGGCAGGATGGCCAGAAATGCCATCAAGAAGGCCAACCATATTCCTAAGGTCCTTACCTTCCTCGAGGCATCAGGATCTGGCCTTAAGAGGACCAAGGATTTTGACGGGAGTGCCAGGACCCCTTTCGAGCCTAGATGGGGTATTTCTTCCAACGACTCCGTTTTCGGCAACCCGGCTCTTACTCTCGAATGGTCGAAAAACTGCATTACTCCTCCCAACCTCTTATTCGTCTCCTCTGGTGAGAAACTCATCGAGGCTGAGATGCTGCGAGCTCATGCCCTCTATCAGGTATGTTTCTACTTGTGCAAATTTTCGCTTAAGTTCTCTTTTTCTTAGAACTTGGAAAATATTATAGGAATCACTCCTTTGGGGCTCATCCCTTCTTAATTAAACTCATATTTTCTTTGTCAGGCCAATGCCTATTTCGCAGCTTCCTCTACTCAGGCTGTGAAAATGAGAGGCGATTACAATGCATTGCAGACTTCCATGAAGTAAATGACTATCTTCTTAGGGAAGTGGGAGTCTAAGGCCCATGAGGCGGAGGGCAAGCTTGCCATCATGGAGAAGAAATATGCTAGCTCGGAAGAGAAGAGGAAGAAGGAATGGAAAGACCATAAGGCTCCTTATCATAGATCCACCAGGTTCACCATGATGATGGACGAGCATGATGATGAGATGTGCCCTGTTAACTTCGCAATAGGTTGGAATAGGGGAGTCAAAGACGCTCAAGGCATATGGGCGAATGTGGTTGATCCAAGCCTTCTATCTTGCCTCTGGCAGTTGCCTGTTATGGACCTATATGAGCATCCTTCCGGATCTGTGCCCTCGACTCCTCGCATGAGGCCACAGCCGAGTTCCAATCACTTGGGTTCCGGTTCCGGCTCTAAGGGCAAAGCCCCTTCGGGTAGCCCCAAGTCCAGGGCAGCCCTTCGAGGGAAGATGAGGGAGTCGATTCTAGGGAGCAGTGGTTCTTCTTCTGAGGAAGGCTCGGATGGCGAGGGGGAGGACTCCTCTGATGAGTGAATGATGTGGCCTTGCATGGTCTTGATTGTCGTATGTGGCTTTTATTTCCAGAACTTATTAATTTAAACCTTATTGGTCTGTAACCTATTGGTCCTTCGGGACTTTAACTTATGATCCTTCAGGATCTTTTATCTATGCACTACGTTTAATTTCATTTCATACTTATCTTTTATTTTCGGCATTTGGTCCTTCGGGACTTGCATTCTTTAGATGCTCGTACTTAAATAAATTGGTAGACAAGATGATAAAAATAAACTTCCATAAATAGATAGTATCTCTAAGAAATGGGTTCAACCCTTACATAAGATGGTTTCGTCGACCTAATTTATAAAACTAATACTAAGTACTAGGAACATGTAGTAAATGTCCTAAACATAATAAACCTTCAGGTTCGAAGCATGCCAAGTGCGAGGTACTTCATCACCATTCAGGGTCTCTAACTTGTAGGATCCTCGTCCCAGTATCTTCCTGACCTTATAAGGTCCTTCCCAGTTGGGGGCTAGCTTTCCTCTCTCCCCTACTCCTGATGCCTCAATCTTCCTCAGAACCAAATCTCCCTGTTGAAAGAACCTTTCTTTAACCCATCTATTGTAATAGAGGGAGGCTCTTCGTTGATGCTCTGCATTGCGGGCGTTGGCTTCATCCCTGACCTCGTCAATGAGATCGAGAGTGAGCCTCATGCCTTCTTTGTTTGTCTCTGGCTCGTAAGCTTCGATCCTAGGGGATGTATGAGTGATTTTAAGGGGCACAACTGCCTCGGCTCCGTAAGCCAGCATGAATGGGGCATTTCAGTTGTCACTTTGCAGGTGGTTCGATATGCCCATAGTATAGACAGCAGCTCATCCACCCAAGTGTTTCTCGAGCGTTCAACCCTCTTCTTAAGTCCATCAAGGATGATTCTGTTAGCAACTTCCGCTTGCCCGTTTTCCTGAGGATGTGCAACAGAGGTGAAGCGAAGTTCTATGCTGTTATTGTCGCAGTACTCTCTGAACTCTGCATTATCAAATTATTTCCCATTATCCGTGACAAGGATGCGTGGGATTCCATATCGGCATATCATATTCTCCTAGAAGAATTGGGTAATTTGCTTGGTGGTTATCTTGGCTAGTACCTTAGCCTCAATCCACTTTGTAAAGTAGTCTATGTTAGTGTTTGTGCCCATGAGACAACACTATTATGTTTATATTATGAAACATTTGGATTATTAATTCTGATTATATGGATTATTCTTTAGTAACTTATTATATCTTTATTTTCTGTGATAAAATGTTAGATTAATAAATGTCCTTGGAATATGATATGTTGATAGGGATAAATAAGTCCTGATTTTATAATTAATGGACTGCTAGGCCCAATAAGAAAATGTATGATATTCACACCAGAAAGGTTAAGCCTGATGGACCAGATCAGGCCTGGTGGAATAAAAAAAAGGCCCAAAAGCCCTGATTATTAATTAATTTCGTAATTAATTAATAAGGGAAAAATCAGCTACTGAGAAGAGTCCCGATAAGGATATAAATCCTTATAGATTAGCCTCAAGGGGACCTAAAAGGATAAGGAATCAGCTTCCTACTTCCTAGGACTCCTAAGTCTATCCTAATTCAGAGGCTTGTCCACCAAGTCTCCTATACCAAGTCCAATTCAAGGACTCCCACATCTATATAAGGGGCCTCACCCCACAAATCAGAACTACGTTTTTTGACTTGATCCTTGGCAATCAGCAAGGTACGTAGGCATCTTGTTAAGGCAGATTGAGTCACGAAACACAAGAGCAGTCAAATCAAGCCTTGGAGCTCACGTTCCTTAGTATTAAATACAGCAATTATATATAGTAGTTTTAATCCATAACATTTGGCGCCGTCTGTGGGACAAACGGAACAACAACCATGGCGAGAACACGGAGAACAACAAGCACTCTGGAGGAGGGAACACCATCAGGGACAACCCAGGTGATTTCATCAACCGTGGAGGTTCCTCCCCATTCAACTTATGCATCTACTCAGGGGGAAGCCCAGACAGGGGCAACTCATCCTCAGCCACAAGGGACAACTCCCCCGACTATTCAAGGTACGAATCCTCAAGTTCAACAAATACATATACCTGTGAATTCTCGACCCGTCGGGTATGAATATTCAACTATTGTTACTACTAACCCCCCTTATGGGATGCCCCTTCACCCTGAGGTTGGAGGAAGTGGATATGCTGGGCGAAGCGAAGCACGAGGGCGGTCGCCCCCCTATATACGAGGTTTGGATCCTATCCCTGAGGATCGGGAATTTTCTGGTCCATACACTGAGAGAGACTCCGAATCTTCGGATGATGAAGTGGCCCCGAGAAGGAGGCGTCCTGGAAAAGAGCCAATGGCCGATGGAAGGCAACGCCCCCAAAGCACCCCAGGGGCGAATCCCCAAGAAGTGCAGGAAAAGATCAGGGCTCATGAGGCTGAAATCCAAAGGCTGAGGCGTGATTTGGAGGCTCACCAAGCCACCAGACCCCACATACCTCCTAGGGGGAGAAATCCTCCTCCTATCATAGACCTGGATGGTCTGGTAAGAAGAAGGGCTGCTGTCCCAAGAACTGATCCAAGCAATCTCCTTCCCCTTGGAGATCCTGATGATCCAACTCCACCCTTCACAGAAGAGATAATGAATGCCCATATCTCAAGAAAATTCAAGATGCCCACTATCAAAGCCTATGATGGCACGGGAGACCCCGCTAATCATGTTAGGACATTCTCTAATGCACTGCTGCTGCAACCCGTGAATGATGCTATAAAATGTCGGGCCTTCCCTCAAACCCTGTCGGGTATGGCTCAAAGATGGTACAGTCGCCTACCCCCAAATTCTATTGGATCATTCAGAGAATTAAGTCAGGCTTTTATTAAGCAATTCATCAGTGGAAGAGTCCATGAGAAAAGTTCAGCATCTCTTATGAGTCTTGTGCAGGGAGCTAAAGAATCCTTAAGAGATTACCTAAATCGTTTTACAAAGGAGGCTTTAAAAGTCCCAGACCTTGATGATAAGGTAGCCATGATAGCACTGCAACAAGGAACTAGGGATGAGTTTTTCAAGATGTCTTTGGCCAAACGACCCCCTGAAAGCATGTTGCAGCTCCAAGAGAGGGCAGGGAAGTATATCAAGGTTGAAGAAAGTATGAGGAAGACCGTAGTAAGTAATGAGCCCACTGGAGGCAAGAAACGAAAAACTGATTTGGAGTATATCGCTAAGGATAAATATCCTAGAACTGAACAAAACCCTGATTCAACCCCCAAGAAGGGAGGACCTGGGCAAAAGTTCACTGAATACGCTAAGCTGAATGCTCCCAGAAGTCAGATTTTGATGGAGATTGAGAAAGACAGAGATATTCGCTGGCCTAAGCCCTTGAAGGCTGATCCCGCCAAGCTAGATAAGGGCAAGTATTGCAGGTTTCACAAAGATGTTGGCCATGACACCGATGAGTGTAGGCAGTTGAAAGATGAAATTGAGTTTTTGATTCGAAAAGGAAGATTGAACAAGTATACTGGAGATCGAGGAGACAGAAATAATAATGGAAGGAAGAACTTTGAAGATCGTAGGAGGGACCAAGATGATCAGGGGCGGAATCCCCAACCTAGAGGACCAGTTATAAACACCATTTATGGAGGGCCGAGACCTCGAGGGCCTGTGATAAACACGATCTTTGGAGGTCCAACTGCTGCTGGATTGTCCAAAAATTCCAGAAAGGCATATACTAGAGAGGTTATGCATATTGTTGGAGAAGCCCCGAAGAGGGCCAGGACAGAAGTAACATTGGCTTTTGATGATTCCGACCTAGAGGGTGTGAAGTTTCCCCATGACGACCCGCTGGTCATAACGCCGATAATAGGAAATAGCCCGGTTAAGAGGGTCCTTGTGGATAATGGTGCTTCTGTGGATATCTTGCTCCACGACACCTTTCTAAGGATGGGGTATAACGACTCCCAGTTGACACCAACCGACATGCCGATATATGGATTTGCTGGAGTAGAATGTCCTGTGGAAGGGATAATTAAATTGCCAACCACCATAGGTACGGAGCCAAGGCAAGCAACGCAGATGCTGGATTTTGTGGTGGTAAAGGCTAGTTCAACTTATAATGCTATCATGGGGAGAACAGGGATACATGCCTTCAAGGCAGTCCCCTCTTCCTACCATTCAGTCATGAAGTTTCCCACCCGAAACGGGATTGGAGAAGAGAGAGGAGATCAAAAAATGGCTAGAAGCTGTTATGTGGCCTCTTTGAGGGCAGATGGAGTCGGGGGGCAGGTTCTTCCTATTGAAGATATGGATGTTCGAGAAAATGATGAGAATAGAGGAAGGCCAGCAGAAGAATTGGTTTCGGTTCCTTTAGATCCCAAGAATCCTGAGAGGATGACTTTCATTGGAGCTACATTAGAGGAGCCCCTTAGAGGGAAGTTAGTGAAATTTTTGCAAGAAAATAGTGATGTGTTTGCATGGTCAGCAGCTGATATGCCAGGCATAGACCCGGAGTTAATTACCCACAAGTTAAACGTGGATCCAAGCCGGAAGACAGTGAAACAAAAGAAAAGAAATTTTGCCCCGGAAAGACAAGAGGCTATAAAGCAGGAAGTGGAAAAGCTCTTAGAGGCTGGTTTCATTGAGGAGATTCAATTTCCGGAGTGGTTAGCAAACCCTGTAATGGTGAAGAAGGCTAATGGAAAGTGGAGGATGTGTATAGACTTCACCGATCTGAATGATGCATGCCCCAAAGACTGTTTTCCGCTGCCTAGAATTGATACTTTGATTGATGCCACCGCTGGACATGAGATGCTGAGTTTCATGGATGGGTTTAGCGGATACAACCAGATCAAAATGCATAAGGATGACATTCCAAAGGTATCATTTATCACTGACTTTGGTGTTTATTGTTATCTTGTTATGGCGTTTGGTCTCAAGAATGCAGGAGCCACCTATCAAAGGTTGGTGAATAAAATTTTTAAGGATCTTATTGGGAAGACTATGGAAGTCTATGTTGATGACATGCTAGTCAAGAGTCTAGTAAAGACTGATCATATAACCCATTTGAGGGAAGCTTTTGAGGTCCTGAGGTACCACAAGATGATGTTGAACCCCACGAAGTGTGCTTTCGGAGTAGGATCTGGAAAATTCTTGGGATTGATGGTCTCAAAGAGGGGAATTGAGGCTAACCCCGATAAAATAAAGGCAATCCTGGACATGGAACCCCCAAAAACTGTCAAGGATGTTCAGAAACTCACAGGAAGGGTTGCTGCGCTAGGACGATTCATCTCCAAGTCAGGAGACAAGTGCTTGTCATTCTTCAAGTCATTAAAGAACATTAAAGACTTTGTATGGAGTGAGGAAAATCAGAAGGCATTTGAAGAGTTAAAGAAGTATATGGGCCAGGCCCTGTTGTTGGCCAAGCCAGTTCTGGGTGAAGTTTTATTCTTGTACTTGGCTGTTTCAGAAAGCGCCTTGAGCGCGGTGTTGGTTAAGGAGGAACTGAAAGTCCAGAAACCCGTATACTATGTCAGCAAAATTTTGCATGGTGCTGAGTTGAATTATTCAGCCATTGAGAAATTCGCTTTAGCCTTGGTAATGGCTTCAAGAAAGCTGCGTCCTTATTTTCAAGCTCACCAAATTGAAGTGCTAACAAATCAGCCACTGAGAAATATCATTCACAGTCCCAAGGCAAGTGGGAGACTGATTAAGTGGGCAATAGAGTTGGGAGAGTTCGATCTCAAGTATAAGCCACGTATGGCCATAAAAGCCCAGGCACTAGCTGACTTCGTGGTGGAATGTACCATACCCAACCAAGAAGTCGGGGGGCAGGAAGATACCACACCTCAAGACAAGGGAGTCGACAATGGGGACAAGGAGAAAGAATATTGGGTTCTCTATTTTGATGGAGCATCAAAAACAAATTCCAGTGGAGCGGGGTTGGTTTTGCAAAGCCCTGATGGATTCTTAATTGAGTATGCCATGAAGCAAGACTTCCCAACCATAAACAATGAGGCAGAGTATGAAGCCCTGATTGCTGGCCTTGGTCTAGCTGGGACACTTAGAGTCAAAAACTTAAAGGTCCGTGGAGACTCGAAGTTGATCATATCCCAGGTAAAGGGAGAATTTGAAGCAAGGGATGATACGATGGCAAAGTATGTTCGCCTAGTAAGGGCTGTGATGACCCAATTTAATGAATGCCATGTTGAACACATTCCAAGGGAAGAAAATGCTAAAGCAGATGCGCTATCAAAGTTTGCTTCATCTGAGATTGAAGAAAGTTCAGGAAGTGTGTACTTCCGTGTTTTGAAGACACGAAGCATAGATGTTAAGCTTGTGGCTCCCGTAGGCTTGGGGACGTCATGGATTGATCCCATCAAGGCTCACATTCAGACCGGTTGGTTGCCAAGCGATACAATTGAGGCACGGAAGTTAACTGTTCGAGCACTAAGGTACTCTTTGATAGATGGGATTCTATATAAAAGATCTTTCGTGGTTCCTTACTTGAGGTGTCTCAGGCCCGATGAGGCACGCTTAGCTCTTGAGGAAGTGCATGGAGGTATTTGTGGGCAACACTTGGGGGGCAGGGCCTTGGCTCATAAGATAACTCGTTTAGGCTTCTATTGGCCAGAAATGATGGCTGATGCCAAAGAATATGTAAAGAAGTGTGATCGTTGTCAGAAGCATGCACCAGTCGCCAGACAACCCCCCGAGATGCTGACCTCTATCAACTCACCTATTCCCTTTGCTATGTGGGGGATGGATATTCTAGGGCCTTTTCCTATGGCCACAGCACAAAGGAAGTTTCTGATTGTAGCCATTGATTATTTCACCAAGTGGATCGAAGCCAAACCTTTGGCCAAAATCACAACTAAGCAGGTTGCACAATTCCTGTGGGAAAACATTATGTGCCGATATGGAATTCCCCGTATCCTCGTCACTGACAATGGAACACAATTCAACAATGAGGAATTCAAGAAGTATTGCGAAGAAAATGAAATTGAGTTACGGTTCACCTCTGTGGCTCACCCGCAAGCCAATGGGCAAGCGGAGGTAGCAAATCGGATAATCCTGGATGGACTAAAGAAGAGGATCGAAAAGTCAAGAAATAACTGGGTGGATGAGATACTTCCCATATTGTGGGCCTATAGGACTACCTGTAGAGTCACGACAAATGCAACTCCTTTCATGTTGGCATATGGGGCGGAAACAATAGTTCCCGTGGAGATATCACATTCTTCTCCAAGGATTCAGGCTTTTGATGAAAAAGAAAATGAGGAAGGGCAGAAGTTAGCCCTGGATTTAATCGATGAAGTGCGAGATAAAGCACACGCAAAGATAGTAGAATATCAGAAAAAGGCTTCATTCTACTACAACCTAAGGGTTAAAGAGAGGTTTTTCAAACAAGGTGACCTAGTCTTGAGAAAAATAGAGGCTTCTGGTGTCGGACAGAAAGGAAAGCTTGCCCCAAATTGGGAAGGGCCGTATAGAGTCAAGAGCGTTCAGGGTAGAGGAACCTACAAGCTGGAGACTATGGATGGTTTTGAAGTCCCGAGAACCTGGCACGCACAAAACCTGAAGGTTTACTACGTGTGAGATGATCGAAGTACGATTCTCACTCGTCAGGATGGCAAGTAGGTTGAAAAGCACCTTGAAGCTTTGCTTGCTTAGGATTTATATGTTTTAGTTTTATTACGAAATTTATTAAGACTTGTGTAAGGGACGAATCCCAGACAATTTTATGAAATTCATAAGTTCTTCAAAGTATGTTTGTGGCCTAACAAATAAAAATCAAATGCATGGATGCAAGCATAAAAGGTGATAAATGAAATAGATCTGATAGATGTTACAAAAGTTTGATAAATAAAGTCTCGAAAAAAAAAAAAGCCACGCAGGGCTGAAAAAGCTCTAAGGAGCTGAAGTACCCTCGGCATCCATATCATCGTCCTCTCCACTCTCGCTGGATGTCTCTGTCGTCTCGGAGGAGGAGGAAGAGCTGTCGTCCTCAGCAGGTCTGGAAGAAGACTCGGGAGGAGGAAGGAGTGGATCCTGAGGAACATGGTCTGAGACAACTACTCGGGTACGAAACCTCTGTAGCAAAGCCTCGTCATCAGGGCAGATATAGTCCGCCGGGTTAATATCAGGACAAGCCCCGTTCACGGTCCCAAGGGCCGTGTCCCAACCAGTCCTAAAAAACTCGGGAAAGACTGAATCATCCCTAGTCCTCATAGATTGGGCAAACTCCTCCGAGTCCAGATAGTTGTCTATAGCCTTATCCTTATCCGCCCGAAGTACCACCAGCTCGGCGTTAGACTCTCCGAGTTCTTCCTCCTTGCGCTTGAGCTTCTTCTCCAGGGTAGCATACTTCTTCTGCTGCCTCCTGAGGGCATTATCGGCCTTATCAGAAGCCCGCTTCCATGATTCGGCTTGCCTCACAGCGCCTTGAAAGTAGGCGTTAGACTGAAACAAAACAATTAACAAAGTATAAGGCAAGAAAGTGCTACAAGAATGAGAAATAAGTTTAAAAAAGAGAAGGCATACCGAAGCCAGAGATTGGGCTCCCATGAGCTTAATCCTCTCAAGGTCAGGGGTGGCCACCACATCAGTAAAGTCCTTTGGAGTCACGCTATGGTAGGACCAATCCCAAGCATGCTTCGTGGAACCAACCACGGTATCCCCTCGGCGGAATCCCCATAGAGGCTGAAAGGCGCCTGTAGCAGCAGCAGCAGGGGCAGCAGCAGTGATAGGAGCATTATGGCCCTCAGCTCCTTCAGTTGAAGCCTCCCCCATAGGCTCCTTGTGCTTTCTCAAGAAGATAGGCTCTGTCGCCTTTCCTCGGGTGTCTAGGCCTGCTAACCGAGCTTTCTTCATCCTAGCTGTTTCCTCGACCAAGGGGACATTGTCCTCGTTAATCTCCTTAGCAGCTGAAACAAAGCAAAAGACAAAATAAGTGATGTTAATAATGCGTGAAATAAAGAAAAATTGAGAAGGGAAGAGAAATACCCTGTTGAGAAACAGAGGATAGTCCCACATGAATCAGGGAAAACTCTTCTAAAAGAGTCCAGCTGGTGGTGGTGCCATCATCCTGAGTGAGCCCATTGTAAATGATAGTTTCTTCAGGAGTTAAGTGAATGGATTTGAGGCTACCATCACTGACCTTCCCGAAGGAAGATCGAAAGAGCGTGCCCCAGTCGCCATTCTCCCAACGTAACCCAACGAAACTATTCCTCCAATTTGGATTATTATCAGGAATAGAGGCGCTATTAAAGATATGTTTGCTTTTGGGCCTTTGTTTGACATAAACCCAGCCACAAATATTGGAAGAACTATTGTAACATTGAAAGACTTTCCTAAAAACGGCTACAGAAAGAGGAAAGCCCTCCCTAAGACAACAAACCATAAAACATAGAATATTCCTCCAGGCGTTTGGAGGAAGCTGACACGGGTTGATTTGTAAGTCAGCCAAAAGATGAGGGATAAAAGGATGGAAAGGGAACCTAAGCCCAGCATTAAGGGCGTCGGTGTAGATGAAGAGAGTATCGGGCCTCCAGTGGCAAGTACGGTCACCACCAGAGACTGGAACTAGTCTAAAGGGGGGAGGGACGTTATAACGAGCATTTAGTTTATTGAAATCTATGTTATGCCAAGTATTACAGTGATTAAAGGAGTCGAGATGTGCAGTGGAAGGATATTCATCCCCCCTAGTATTAATCATATCAATTAAAGACATATATGAAGAGCGGATCTCGATATCCTTACCTCGTTTTGAAGCCGAGGCTATCTTGGCCGCCCTCTCGGAACTCTTGTCAGCCATCTAGTAAAGACTGGAAAAGACTTGGGAGGAGGAAGGAGTGGATTTGAGAGAGGAGAAGATTAGGAAGTTTGAGATGAAGAGAAATGAAATGAGAGGTGTGAAGAAGCACACTCTCATCCCACCTATATAGGAGAAATAAGTGGATAATGGGCCTTAAAAAGCCCATTTTGGCCCAAAGTAAGGAATATTCTGGAATGTTCTACAAGGAATTGAAAGAATTAAGGGAAACTTTCTAGAAAAATCCAGAAACATTTGGAAATTCCATAAAAACCTCGAAAATTCCAGAAGGTTCTAAAATTTTTTTTAGACCAGCCCCAGAATTATTGGGCCTGTGGGTACAAGAAGCCCAGATTCAGAAAAAGGCCCAGATTGGAAAGACATGAACTAGCCCAGGCCCAAAGAAGCCCAGTTAATTAAAGAATTAGGGCCCAAATGCAAAACCCAGATAAACCCAGATACATTCCTAATCCAAAGAGTTGAGGTCGAAATTCTGTCGACAAGGGCTAAAGAAAATGGTTATTTCGACCAGAATTTAAACCTATTCGACCAAGAATTATATAGAAATCCTGACCGAAAATCCTGATCCTCTTTTCTTAACCCTGAGAAGATTGTCGACCAGAAAGCAAGGCCAAATCCTGGTCGAATGGATCCTGCCCGAATTTCTATCGACCTGGGCAACCAAGGGAAGTTAATTCGGTCAAAACTAGGACTCCTGACCGAAAATCCTGACCGAAATTGAAATTTCCTACTCAAAAATTTTCTGCTCGAAAACTGTAAAAAAAAAAAAAAAAAGGAAGGGGTGAAAATCCTGGCCGAAAATCGACCAGGATTCCTGATCGAATAGAACCTGCTCGAAATTCAGTCGACCAAGGCATACTGAAGGTTAATTCGACCAGGATCCTGGCCGAATGGATTCCTGGTCGAAATCTGCATAAAAAAAAAAAAAAAAGAGAAAAGAAAAAAAAAAAAGGGAGGGAAAAATTCCTGGAAAATTACAGAAAATAAGGAAATTCCTTAAATAATTTCTGAAAAATACTAATATTTTCAGAAAATTAGGGAAAAATCCAGAAATTAAGGATAAATCCCAGAAAATTAGGGAAGAATCCCAGAAATTAAGGGAAAAATCCAGAAAATTAGGGAAAAATCCAGAAATTAAGGAAAAATCCAGAAAATTAGGGAAAAATCCAGAAATTAAGGAAAAATCCAGAAAATTAGGGAAAAATCCAGAAATTTAGGATAAATCCCAGAAAATTAGGGAAAAATCCAGAAATTAAGGAAAAATCCAGAAAATTAAGGAAAAATCCCAGAAAATTAGGATAAATCCCAGAAATTAAGGGAAAAATCCAGAAATTAGGGAAAAATCCCAGAAAATTGGGATAAATCCCAGAAATTAAGGGAAAAATTCCTGGAAATTAAGATAATTTCTGAATAAAAGGAAGATTCATTGTAAATGTGTAGGTCGCTCCACACTTTACGCAAAAACGAAACCCTGAAAGGGAACGAATAGATTTAACTTCTGCGAAACCTGATCAATGTTTCCCAAAAGTTGGGGGGCAAATGATAGGGATAAATAAGTCCTGATTTTATAATTAATGGACTGCTAGGCCCAATAAGAAAATGTATGATATTCACACCAGAAAGGTTAAGCCTGATGGACCAGATCAGGCCTGGTGGAATAAAAAAAGGCCCAAAAGCCCTGATTATTAATTAATTTTGTAATTAATTAATAAGGGAAAAATCAGCTACTGAGAAGAGTCCCGATAAGGATATAAATCCTTATAGATTAGCCTCAAGGGGACCTAAAAGGATAAGGAATCAGCTTCCTACTTCCTAGGACTCCTAAGTCTATCCTAATTCAGAGGCTTGTCCACCAAGTCTCCTATACCAAGTCCAATTCAAGGACTCCCACATCTATATAAGGGGCCTCACCCCACAAATCAGAACTACGTTTTTTGACTTGATCCTTGGCAATCAGCAAGGTACGTAGGCATCTTGTTAAGGCAGATTGAGTCACGAAACACAAGAGCAGTCAAATCGAGCCTTGGAGCTCACGTTCCTTAGTATTAAATACAGCAATTATATATAGTAGTTTTAATCCATAACATATGTAATTCTATATCTCTAAGTACGTGACTTAGAAATGAGATTATGAGAATAGTATCGATATTCCTAAAGATCCCTAGTCGAGTATTATTATTAAGGGACAATAATAATGCATTAAGACTAGTGTGAATGTTGACTAATGATCACATCTCATTGATCATAGGTATAGTGATACTAAAGTCAAAACACAGGCACATGTATTATATACATGGTGCTGGAAGACCCAATGTGAGATTCTACATGTCTGTTGTATCATTAGTAATTCTCACAGTGATAATGATGTATTGGTCCTTAGACTTGAAATCATTATATTTCTATATGAGAATTAATATACTTTGGTTGTATTAAAAGTTACCTTTGACCGGGTGATAATAAAAGTAGACATTGGGTATATTATGAATCGTATGAGAAATATGAATGATCTAGATGGGATTTAGCCCTCCTTTATTAAAGGAGTGATATTATTGGCCTCTTGATTGAGTAAGACTATCAAATGCATGGCCGTGCTCAAATACTGATTTGTTTAATAGTTTACTCATTGATCAAGGAAAGAAGGATTGAACGTTAACAGTGGATGACACAATGCATGCTTCGAGTTTGATCTATAATATAAGGCTAAAGGGATTATATTATATTGTACATTATTCACGAAAGGTTTAATTGATCACCGATTTAATTATTATTACTTGGGTAACAATGATGTATTATTGTTTATGATTTTAAATTAGATTTAAAATTGTTGCCAACGTAATAAAATAACCTAAAGGGTCGCACAAAGAATGATTTGAGGATTATTTCATTTAAATTCGGATTTAGATTAAATGTAAGTAATTCGAATTATTTGTTATTAATTAAGTGTGACTTAATTAATTAAATAAATAGGAAATTCGAATTTAATATTAAATCTGAAATTAAGTTATTGGATGATTAAGTGAGACTTTATAATACAATAATTAGAATTTTGAAATAATAACTCTAAAATTCAGTTTAGGGTTGGAGGCCCATTAGCTCTTGCCTATATAATATATTTTTCTAATAGAATTAGGGTTACACATTTTATGTAATAAAACATAAACCCTAGCAGCTTGAAGAGAGATAGAGAGAGCAAGAAGGCGGCCTCAAGAACGTGCTAGTACACACCCATCCTCCGGGCGATCATTCGTGTGGATACCTTCAAGGCGTAGATCGTTCCAGCGACGGGCTACATGGTGATCATTCAAGACCTCCATCTTTCCATTAACGTAAAGCTTCTTAAGGTAAACAACTGAAATACGAATTAAAGATTGTTTTTCACATGGATCCTGCGGAGGGTTTCAATTTTTAGGATTTAAATTGGCATCAGAGCTACTTGCGAAAAGTTTTTAATTCATTTATGTGTTTAACTGTTTTTGATATATGAGCATGTACGTGATTCGCCATGATTTGATGTTGATATAAAATATGCTTGTATATGTATGGTTTTGAATATATGATATTCATGTGAGTTGTATAATCATAAGATGATTATGTAATCTGTATATATATCGATATATACATAATTTATGTTTGTTCTAATTATGAGAATCATATTAGATACGGATTCTGAATTGGCTGCTGCAAATTTGCTGAAATCTGGGTCTGGTGTCCGATTTACGCAAACGAATACCCTATTCGATAGGTAAACGAGCGTCTGAACAAAACTGATAGCTAAAGCTATCTTCGACTCGTCTGTAAGGCGTTTGACGTCATTTACTACCCGTAAAAAGTGATTCTTGTTTTTCTGATTTGATTCTGATTTTTCTGAATTTTTGTCATATTTCTTTTTATGATTACATCATGGATAATATGATATGTTAAGATCAGATTATATGTTTTAACATGCTTTTATGTGTTGTATGAGCATGGTGGATGGTTATGACCTTTCGACCTTAGTGTAATGGTTTTGGTTTTGGTTTTAAATACGACTTGCATGTCGTCAATCATTGTAATCATAAATCTGGAATGTAACTCGAGTTATTCTTATAAGTTCATTAGATTAGTTTTACTTTCAATCATGTAATATAATTGAAGACTCGAGAAGGCTATCCAATGGAGGTGATTCAAAAAAGAAGATGAGACATACAAGGAGTCTAAACAAAGAAGAAGACGAGGCATAAAAGAAGTCTAAACAAAGAAGAAGAGTTATGTAATAAATAGTTGTATTTATTTCCATCACCACATTAGATTGACCTTGATCTTTATCATGAGCTTGATAAAGATCACATAGGATGGGACCATAACCAAACACATTTACTTTATTGCACTTTACATATTGATGTACGAATGTATGTATATAATAGTTAATGATGCATGCTTTAATTAGATTAATCATGCATGAATGTATGTATTAGATACGTCACCCATGCCATGCCTAAACAAGATAAAATCTGTAATGACTCAAGATTTTAAAATTGACAAATGATTATGAGATTCTCGTGTTTATGAAACATGGAATGAAATACGAATCTTCTTTATTTCCGAAATGGGGCGATTTTGTCAACAACGGGTTCATAGAATGTGTAAGGCTGTGGGTTTTAAGCGAGACCGATGTGACTCCTCCACTACCTGGAAATCAAACCATTGACGAGTATTGATTTGAAGTATTTTATTCAAGGAAAACTTGGGAGTCTCTTTATGATGGGATCATGATCGTTATAATACTAACAAAACCCTAATGTTTATATTAAGTTATTTAGATGCCTTCCAATATGTCCAATGCGTTAACCCCTAGATCGATAAGGAGTGGGTTCGCCAGAGCGAAGTACTCCTGTGACGGCCTCAACCCCGGGGTCAGGAGTTGACGTCACTAAACACAATTACCAAAAATATAAATAACATAATTATTATTAAAATATACTAACTTGACCCCAAACCAAGATCCGATCCAGGTTCAAGTATAATTTAGGTTCTCAATACTACAAACTCTTTATTCAACATCTAACACACTCTAACTCTATTCAGTGTAATAACCCCAAAATTTTGAACTTTTTGTAACCCTTATGAATAGTGTTTTTGCTGATATTGCTGAATAAGAAAACTTTTCATGCCACACTATGTAGGGGTTCTGTTTTTGATATTCTGAGATTTTATTAGTACTCTATATGGTATATAAGTGTATGTAAAGATCATCAGAATCCAATTCCGAACACTTTGATTTTTCCCGGAAATCCACTAGATACGGAAAGAATTGAGTATAAGGTAACAGGATAAAAAAGATTTAAATTAAAGGATTATAAGAGAGGATCATAAAAGGATTATAATGTATAGAGAAAGGTTAAGGAAACCCAAGTAATAAGATCCCGGGTATGATCCCTCAAACTAGAAACGAGAACGAAAGTTAAGCGAACCGTATAACAGATCAACGGTCATTAGGCAAACAATTAGGAAGTTAATCAAGGAGGTTAGGGATGATGAGGTCATCCAACCAATAAGAAGAGGGCAAGTAAGGGATGATGACATCACAAAGTGACATAAGCATAACATAAGGAGAAGGAGGTGTGGTTGATTTAAAACCACACAAAGTTCAAGGTTAGAAAGGTAATTAACCAAAAACAAAACAAAAACAACCAAGCTAGCCAAAACAAATCAAAGTAAAACACAAAATCATTTCTTTCTTCAACATTGCTCTCGGCTTTTCTTCATTTCAAGTAGAAGAATTTTCAAAATTCAAGTTCCAAGCTTCCTAAATTGGTAAGATAATTATCTAGTACTCCTTATGCATAGTTATGGCTATTCTATAAGTTTAAGCCTCCAAATCATTCACAATCTTCTCCAAGAAATCAATGAAGAAGATAATGAATAGTGATTTCAAGATTTTTAACTTGATTTTTCTTGTTTTTCCTTTAAGATCCAAGCATCCCTAAGACATCTCAAGGCTTCTTAAGGCTTCCTAGCTACTCACATCACTTTAAGGAAGGTATAAAATCTCCAAACCCTAGATTTACTTTGTATATTATGATGATTTTGATAGTTATGGTAAAAGAGTAGCTTGATGCTTGCATAATTAGAGTTTGGATTGGAGTTGTGGTAAATTGGATGTTGAAATCTTATTGATTGGTTAAAGGACTTAAGTATAGTTTAAATTCAAGTTTAAGAATAAGTATAAATTGTTAATGTTGAGTTGATTGGGGCTGTTATGATGTAGTGTGGATGGAGGTTGGTTGTATGAATGAATTGGGATTGATTGGTGGTTGAATTGGAATGGTATAAAATTGGGAAATCGCGTAAACATAGCTGTCCGATTTACTTTAGACTGCTTTTGTTCATAACACTAGGACCCGAGAACTCCCTGCTAGTTTTTGAACATTGCCATGTTTAGATAGTTCATGTTACGAGCTTCGTTTTGATATGTGGTTCGTTTGATTCCGATGTACGGTTTAGGAGAAACGGCCGTTTTAAGTAACGACGTTTCGCGAACGAATCATTACCCCTCGCCTTACTTTGAAACATATGTTAAAGACCTAAAAGGGCTAATTGGAGTATGAAACATTTATGTTAAGTGTTTTAGGGAGTTGTTAAGACACTCGCGAAAGAATTGCCTTAAAACTCGTAATGGTTAATTTATTAAAAATGGTGGAGCCGAGGGTACTCGAGCGACTTAAGAGAATCATTAAGCGCAAAGCGAGCATTAGAGTCTAAATTGGTTAAAGTATAGATTTACAAGTGACTTTGGTTTAATTCCAACTTATATGTTGTTTATAGGTTACCAGACTCGTCCCAAGCCATTAATAACCCCCACTCGCTCAGGCAAGTTTTCTACCCGTTATACTGTTGTTGTGATGTAAATATATGTATATGCATTATCTTGTGATAAGTGCATGATTGTTATTAACAAATTTTGTGATATATTGGAGCATGCTGATATGGTATATATGCATGTCTGTTTCGTAATCTGGTTATCTATCTGTTGATTTTAATGCTTATAGTTGCGTAATACCTATGCTAGAGATAAGCAGTAGTTGCGTATACCCTTGGTATAGGGGACCCAAAGGTGAACATATTTCTAAACCGGGAGTCGATGTTCCCGAGTATATTATATATATATAATTATATATATATATGGATATAGTTTTTAAAACTATTGATCGAATAAGGTTTATTCGATAACTTTATTTATTTAATGAATATTATTTGAATATTCATTCGAGGACTTATGACTCTGTTTATTCTATTTAATGATTATTATTTGAATATTCATTTGAGGATGTATGACTCCGTTTATTTTATTTAATGAATATTATTTATAATATTCATTCGAGGTATTATGACTCTGCTTATTATTTAATAATATTCTTTATTTTATTAAAGAATAATGTTTCGATAATCAAACTTATTTTCGATTATTCAAATGAAGATAGTACTTTCATATAAGTATATTTTTGGTTATTTAATATCCATTTCAAGTATGAGTTTTAAAACTTCTACTTCGAATATTTTTATAAGGATTATCTTTATGAGAATATTATTTAAATAACAATATTCAGATATTTCTAATATATCGGGACTGATTTATTTTAATAAATCAGCAGTACTCCAAACATTCTTAAAAAATGTTTTCGAGTCTTCAAAATGATTTTTAAAGTTAGAGTGGACCCCAAAACTCATTTTTATATTTAAGATCTTCCTTTCAAAGAGGATTTAAATACTCGCTCAAAACCTGGGAATCCGGCTCTGTGGTGTATTTTACATTCGCAACGTGGTTGCTGTTTTGAGAAAACAATTTGATTACTTGCCCAACGTTCGGGAAGTAAGTCCCTCTAATTGAGTCGGCATAAGCGACAGGCCGGGGTACGGTCTATTAAAGTGTAAGTGGCTGGGTGGCAGTCCATCAACGCATAAGAGGCCGGGTGGCGGTCCAGCACAAGGTCCTTATGTGGCCAGGGTGATGACCGGTGGGGGATTCATCCATCTACTAGTAGAAAATGTTACTTATTGATATCTTTGCCTGATCAGCAAGATATCGGGTTTATACCAAAATTCTTTTCCTTTCCAAAATTCATTGGATGTTACAAACTCTGTTCATACTTTACATAACAGAGGTTCCAGGAAATGTTTAAGAGATATATATGTGGATATATATATCGGGACTAAATAAAGTATCTCGTAACTTTATTTCATTCAATAATATTTCAAAGATTGAATCTATTCAAGTCTTAACTTGTGGTCTCATCTATGGGATGACCTTTTGAAACCTATAATACTTTGAACAGTGGTAGTTCAAGTAGCCTTATAAATGATATAAGTATAGTGAAGTAATTGGTAACTTCATCCCTTGTTTTTGCTTATATCCAGTAAGTAATTATCTTTCACCTGATAAAGGTTTCCAGCAAGTCATCCATTTAGATGCTTGCGTTATTGTTTACACTATATATTATCTTGCGAGCTGTAATGCTCACTCTTGCTTTATTTCTTCATCACACAACAACAGTTAGGAAAGATGGCCAGACTCCAGCAGACCCAGCGCAAGAGCGTGGGAAGCACCCTGCGCCTTCCCGTTGAGATCATAGCTGCTATAGCTGCAGAGGTAGATCTATCTGTAGATCAGACCTTCTACTTTTGGGAATCAATTATGTATAATTATAACTTATGGCAGATAATGGCAATTAATTGTAAACTTATCAAGTAATCATTTTGGGTTGTAATAACTTTTAAATTGTGGATTCAAAGACTTGTACCTATTTCAATTTCATCTCTGAGACTATAACGGGTTGTGGTGTGTGTTAGCGTGGGGTCACAGCATGAGGTTAATTATTGTTAATTAAGTAAAGTGATATTATGGAAAGAAAGACCGTGACGACCCGGATCCCTGACCCCGGATCTGGAGGTGTTACAGAAATGGTATCAGAGCTAAGCATTATAAACCTCAGAGATGATGCGACGATATAATAATAAACTCACAAAGATAATAAGAACTCTTGCCAAGTTCATGGTCGGACTACTTAAAGTAGCGCTGACAGTTAAAACCCTTACGGGAACCCTAATAAGTATCATGATAGTAACTTAGCTCGTTTAATGTGTAGGCGCATGAGATAGAGGACCCAGAGATGTTCGAGCGTGAGCATGATGAGGCACTGCTAGATGTCGAGGATCAGGAGGAGCCTGAGATGGAGGAGGATGAGGAGGACCCCTTAGAGGAGTCAGAGACAGAGGTCATTGCTATTTCAGATGAGGAGGACCCAGATGAGGTCCCAGTGGCTGAGGAGCATATCGGAGCTATGGTAGTGTACACTGGTACCCCTTTACCCTCACTCTATGTGGTCAGAGCTCCTACCCCCCACTACCATCCTGGAGCACTTATGATGACAGCTCTGAGACTGATACTCCCGAGCCTAGGAAGACCAAGGAGGCACCCCCAGCGGCTCCGGATTCACCACCTCTCGACCCTGCCCATAAGCAGTCTTTGTTAGCCCACGGCTATGTTTAGGATGTACTGAGGACCCGAGTGGCCGTTGCTGAGGCCCGGCTGGATGAGGTCAGGAGGGAGTTGGATGCGGAGAGGGCGGGTAGGCGTACCCGAGCTTATGAGACCAGAGCTGCTATACCCCGATCCTTGAGGAGGGAGCTGACGGGGATAGAGCTCACGTTCCGAGGGAGACTCAGATCGCTCCAGGGGGACATGCATGGTAGGATCTCCAGGCGGCAGGCCGACTATATCTTCCGTCGTGCAATGGAAAGGGTATGGGAGCTGACCCGCTCCGGTGTGTGATTCAGGACTGACGATGGGATAGTCTAGTTGTCTAGTTAGTCGAAGCCTTAGTAAGAGCCAATTTTCCGGGATAGTTGACTTGTATATAGCATCCCTTTTTCTGACTAGACAGATAGACTCTTGTGTATCACTTTTGGGACAGATGGCTGTAGCATTGTTGTACTTTTGACCAGATCAAACTATGTATTTCTCGCATTATGTATATATTTGTTTCCTTTCGGTTCAGTTCCTTAGTGACGAGATCACTGTTTTTATCATATTATTACTACACTTCTTATTAGAACTGTCATAATATAATAGAATTGCGAGATACATTCTCCCCATTATAGAGCTATGCAAGGCACAATGTTGTGTATGATTGTGACCTAACGTTGAATTTTTCCCAATAATTTTTTTTATCAGTATCATGCCGCCAAGAAAGATTGGAACTAGGGCGAACCCTGGGTGTGAGGACCAGGGAAACCATAACCAGGATGATAGGAACCAGGAACACAGTGAAGAGGAAGATGAGGATTATGTGGAACAGGATGACTCCTTGTATGAAGAGGAAGAGGAAAAATATGATGTTGAGGGATTTGAGATAGAGGCTGAGGAAGGAGAAACTGAGGTTGAGCAACCAATACCAAACCCAGGCATGGATCCCATGGGCCAGTTCATGCAACTACTAAGGCAGAACTTGGAACATCAACCCAACCCACCCCCTCAAGGAAATAACAATACTGTGGCAAACTCTTTCAGGGCTTTTAAGTCCCTTAAGCCCCCTGAGTTCCACGGATCAGCCGACCCAGTTGAGGCAAGGGCATGGTTAAAGGAAATGGAGAAATCCTTTGAGATTCTGAGTATCGATGAGGCACAGAAGACTGTATTTGCTACCTACCTTCTGAAAGGAGAGGCTAACTACTGGTGGGAGGCCAAGAAAAACATGGAGACAGATGCTATTATAACCTGGGAAAGATTTAGTTAGTTGTTTCTGGGAAAATATTTCCCGAGGTTTAAGGAAAACCAGATGAAGCTCAAGTTCTTGGAGCTAAAGCAAAATAACTTATCTGTAGCAGAGTACGAAGCGAAATCTACTGAGTTATCAAGGTTTGTGCCAGAGTTTGTGAGCACCGAGGAAAAGAAAGTTAGGAGGTTTCAGCAGGGACTGAAACCGTGGATTCAGAATACGGTGCCAATCCTTGAGCTTACTGATTATGCCACTCTGGTGCAAAAGGCAACAATTGTAGAAGCCGAAAGTGAACAGATGCAGAAGGAAAGAGAGAAGAAGGGAATAAAGAGGAAAAGTATGAGCATGGGTGGAGGTTCCGCAGGAAGGAACTTCCCAACTAGAGTTAATAGGGGAGTAGTGTCCCTACCGGGAAAGGACATTGGGTTTAAGCGGCCAATGAGTGTAAATATGAGCCAGAGCGGCCAGAAGTCAAGAATGTCCTATTCCAACCAGTCTCGACCCCCATTGCCAGCTTGTAACACTTGTGAAAGGATGCATTCTGGGGAGTGTAAAGGAAAGCCGGTAATCTGCTTCAAGTGTGGTCGAGAGGGTCACTATTCGGACAAGTGCACTTCGCTAACCCCCATTACCCGCCCAACCACCACTTGTCATCAGTGTGGACGCCCGGGTCATTGGAAGAGGGAATGCCCAATGAACAAACCAGCAGCTTCGGGAGCAAGCAGGGCTGCTTCTAATAAGCCACCTATTGCAAGGACTTTCAACATGACAATCCAGGATGCTATGAAAGATTCAGATGTGATAGCAGGTACCCTTTCTCTAAATTCAGTCAGTGCAAACGTTTTATTTAATTCTGGAGCAACTAAATCTTTTATGTCAAGGGACTTTGCGCGTAAATTAAGACTTAAAGCTGAACCCTTGATAGAGCCCTTACAAGTAGAAATAGCCGACCATGAAGTTATTCTTGTTAATCTGATTCACCCCGCCTGTGAGTTAGGCATAGGGGAACAATCTTTCAGTGTTGATCTGATTCCTTTTAAGTTAGGGGAATTTGATATAATTTTGGGAATGGACTAGCTATCTAGCAATGATGCTCAGATAGACTGTAAGGGGAAGAAAGTTAAGTTAAATATCCCAGGAAAGAAATAAGTTATATTTAGAGGAAAGAGGCAGACGCAAAAATTTTTGACTATGGCCCAGGCCAGAAGGATGCTACGAAAAGGAAATGAGGCTTACCTAGCCTATGTGGTAGACACGCAAAAGGAGGTGCCCAACTTACAAGATATTCCAGTAGTCAACGAATTTGAAGATGTATTCCCACAAGACCTTCCGGGATTACCACCCGATAGAGTGATTGAATTTGCTATTGAGTTGGCCCCAGAGACGGCGCCAGTTTCAAAAGCACCTTACCGGTTAGCCCCGTTAAAAATGAAGAAATTAGCTACCCAATTGCAGGAACTCTTGGATAAGGGTATGATAAGACCCAGTGTGTTTCTGTGGGGAGCACCAGTTTTATTTTTTAAGAAGAAAGATGGGAGCATGAGGCTGTGCATCGACTATCGAGAGTTGAACAAGCTAACCATAAAGAACAGGTACCCGTTACCTAGAATAGACGATCTGTTCGACCAGCTAAAGGATGCTGTTTATTTTTCCAAGATTGACCTGAGAACTGGATATCACCAACTAAAGATTAAACCCGAAGATATTCCCAAGACAGCGTTCCGTACCAGGTATGGGCATTATGAGTTCTTGGTAATGTCCTTTGGATTAACCAACGCCCCAGCGGCTTTCATGGATTTAACGAATAGAGTATTTAAGAAGTACTTGGACAAATGTGTGATAGTTTTTATCGATGATATTTTGATCTACTCAAGGACTGAGACAGAACATGCAGAGCATTTGAGGATAGCTCTAGGAATACTCAGACAGGAACAGTTATATGCCAAATTCTCGAAGTGTGAATTCTGGCGGAATGAAGTACAATTTTTAGGACATGTGATCAATAAAGAAGGAGTATTGGCGACCCCTCCAAGATAGAGGCGGTCTCAAATTGGGAAAGGCCAACCACACCCACAGAGGTAAGGAGTTTCATAGGATTGGCTGGCTACTATCGTAGATTTGTGCAGGACTTTACGAAGATCGCAGCCCCTTTGACACGACTTACTCGTAGAGATGAAAATCAGAGATAACTGGATATCACTAACTAGCATGCTTTATTAAAACAACACAGTAGTGTGCTGTATAAATACCAGAGTCCAATTTTAGCATGCTAATCATTTTTATAAAATCGCTGTATCAACTACTTATGCTCTTATATAAATCACAAATCCCAATCAGATACATAGCGGATATGTGAAGACAGCTGATCAGGCTATCAACACCAGACGGCTCTAACTGCCATCCCATTTACCTGTTCCGGAACTCAGAGACTAGCTAGGTCTCTGACCTGTTGGACTAATCGGTTATATAGTGCGCGCTACCGAATTAGCCTCTTACGCCACCTCAATAGGCCTACTCTGGCCCCAATGTATCCCATATCTGACCGTTTTATCCAGTTTTCAAAACACTTGTACCTATCTCATTTTCAAAATCATTTATTTAACCAGCACACATATAAAATCCAGTTCGCAAAATCATTTCATTTGAGATAGGTACCTTTCGAAGTTACTTTTCCCCAAAACAATTTAAAAACAGTGATTTATAACTACAGGGGATACGTAACTTAAAACGTTTGTGTTCCTTTACAAGAATAAAACATTTAGCTATTCATATGCACTGAACCATAAAAGAATGGTCAGGGGTACTTTCCTTGCAACGCTTTACAAAACCCTAAGTAGCTTTCACGCTGACTTCGATCCTGGGAAAACTCGACTGGGATCTACAAATACAGAGTACCCTAATTAGTTATACCGACATGCTTGATATCCTCAAATCCTAATAGCCCAAATCCGACAACCCGACTCGTATTATTATTATACACATAATCATGTAATCATATCTCTCGAACATAAATAGGGGTAACACGTAGAACATAATTATGTACGTTTACAAATATATTTTTTTAGAAAATTTTGGCAGCAACTTCTTTATTTATAAGACTACCCGTCTATTATAATCGACGTCAACAATTCTCAACAATCCACATTTTCATTCCATACCAATTCTATATTCACGCACAATTTATTTTCGAAAACATTTTATACGAATCATTTTATTTATTTATAAGGTTTAGGACTCAGAACATCGTCATCACCGTCCACCGTTGACTCACCGAAGTTCATCGTCAACGGCGGCACAATTTATTGGCGCCCGATATAATACTGGTTCCCAAATAAATTATACCGATTAATATTATTCTCTCGCCACGAAATTCTTTTATTTCACGAATGATACTCATTTATTTCCCTGAAGAAAATTAAATAAATAAAAAAAATCAATTTACAATAACCAATCTGCTGCGCGAACAGGCCCAAGAAAAGGCCCAAACAAATCAAATCCAGCTACACACCACTAGCCTCACTGTTAGAGGCCCAACAACAACAACAGCCAGGCCCACTGCAACAGGCCCAACTGCAACAGGTCAAGCCCAACAAGGAGACCAGCCCACAGACACACAATATCGCACACATGCGGCCACGCGCCGCCACAACCCACACACACAAACATCGGCACACACACACATAAACACTCGATACACACATATAATCACACAATACACACACATAATCACACATAGTGCTCATAATCGAGCACAACCACCCACCGCCGCCACCATACCGGAGAACCGGCGGCAACAGGCGGCCGAAAATGGAAGAAAAACGGAAGGGTAACTTACCGAAATGTGAGAACAACTGAGAAAAAGAAGAAAAGGGACGGTCGTGAGAAACGAAAGAGGGAGGAGGAGAGATTAGAGAGATTTTGCCAGAGAGAAAGAAGGCAACCGAGAGAGACCAAAGGGGTAAAAAATAAAAATAAAAGGAAAGAAATTTGCTCTGTAAAGAAATTGATGTGCAACAACGTGTCTGGTAATTGAAAAGGAAAATGACACGTATCGACCAATTAACCTGAAAGTAACACGTGTCCTGCAGTACCGCTTTGCCTCAAAATTTAAAATTAACGATTCGAGGTGTACGAAAAATAATCTCAGAAAATTACGAAAATAATGTCAAAATGTCATAAATATCCCGAAGTTTACAAAAACATAAATTTCAAAATTTTTAAAATAATTTTTAAGGTGCACTTTGTACCCGCTTTTTGACGAATAACGAAACGACGCGCGGGTGATACGAATCCCGAAAAATTCTAAAATAATTTTAAAATTCTCAGAATAATACGGACTTAATAAAATATAAGTTTCATGATTTTTGAATATTTTGAATTAAATATGGATTTTACCTATACTTATACTCAGAAAATCATTTAAAAATAATTAATTAATAGAATATTGATTTCTCAATTTTATAAAGTCCTAAAAATAATTATTGGCATTATAAAATTATAAAACCAATTTTAGAAACAATCCAAGTATTTATGGAATTAAAACTGCAATAAAATCAGGTTTACAAGCGAGATAAAATCATATAACTCACTAATAAATCACACAATTCAATCCCACATATCAACAGATCATAAATAGTTAAATAAAAATTAATAACTGCTTCCAAAACCATTACACACATTTGATTTAATTATTTAAACCTTTATTACACTTTAAATATAATAAAAATAAAAGAATATACACGAGTCGTTATATCCTTTCCCCCTTAAAAAGATTCTGTCCCCAGAATCTGACTTAGCTAAACAAATGAGGTTATTTATCAAGCATGTCTAACTCTAATTCCCAAGTAGACTCTTCAACTCGAGGATTTCTCCACAGAACTTTTACTATAGGACTCGTTCCTTACGGTCTAGGATTTGGACCGGTTGTTCCACATAGGACAAATCTGGTTGAAGTTCAATCGGTTCATATTCTATGACTTGATTCGAATTAGGGACATAGGGTTTTAACATAGACACGTGGAATACATTATGAATGTGCTGCCACTGCGGTGGTAATGTTATCTCATAAGCAACCTTTCCTACTTTCTTTAGAACCTCAAAGGGTCCTAAAAATCTAGGGCTAAGTTTACCTTTCTGACCAAATCGTACTAACCCTTTCCAAGGTGATACCTTTAGTAACACTAGAGCTCCTATCTCGAAGTCCATATCTTTCCTATATAAATCTGCATACTTCCTCTGTCTATCTTGGGTTACTTCTAACCTTTTCTGGATCAATACTATGGCATCTCTGGTTTGCTGAACCAACTCAGGACCTAACACTTTATTTTCTCCTACCTCATCCCAATACAACGGTGACATACACTTACGTCCATACAAGGCTTCGTAAGGCGGCATCCCAATACTGGCATGATAACTGTTATTATACGAGAACTCAAACAAAGGTAGGTGCTCATCCCAATTACCTTTAAAATCCAGAACACAGACTCTCAACATATCCTCTATGGTTTGAATCGTTCTTTCACTTTGGCAGTCCGTCTGGGGATGATAAGCGGTTCTCATATTCAATTTCATTCCTAGGCACTCTTGGAATTTAGTCCAGAACCTGGAATTAAATCTCGGGTCTCGATCCGACACTATAGAAACAGGCACTCCATGTTTGGTAACTATCTCATCCAAGTACAACTTGACCAATTTTTCCAACGAATATCTTTCACTGATCGGAAGGAAATGCGCCGACTTAGTCAACCTATCAATGATTACCCAAATAGTATCATGATTCGCTCTCGTCCTTGGCAATCCCACTACGAAATCTATAGTAATGTCTTCCCATTTCCATTGGGGAATCTCCAAAGGTTGTAACAATCCACTCAGTCGTTGATGCTCTGCTTTCACCGTTTGACACACATGACATCTACTTACCCAATTGGCAATATCCTTCTTCATTCCTGGCCACCAAAATTTTTTCTTCAGATCCTGGTACATCTTGGTACTACCAGGGTGGATAGAAAACCTAGAGTTATGTGCTTCCTGCAATACTTCATTCTTCAACTCCGTTACATTAGGAATCCAAACTCTGGATGAAAATCTATATAAACCTTGAATATCTTTTTGAGTACACAACTCTTCTCCTGTCAAAGTATTCAACTCTTGTTCCAAAACTCCTTCCTGACATCTTTTGATCTTTTCCATTAATGCTGGATGGAAAGTAACTTCATATAGTTGCTCCTGACTTCCGTTAAGTACTCGAACTTCAATTTCCATTCTTTCCAAGTCTCTACCAATTCCTCCGCAATCTTAGCCATATTTAGCCTTTCCTTCCTACTCAAGGCATCAGCCACTACATTGGCTTTACCTGGGTGATAATTATTCGAACAATCATATCCTTAATCAACTCCAACCACCTTCTCCGTCTCATGTTCAGATCTTTCTGCGTGAATATGTACTTCAGGCTCTTATGGTCTGTGTAAATATCGCATTTCTCTCCATACAAGTAGTGACGCCATAACTTTAAAGTAAATACTATAGCTGCCAATTCAAGGTCATGAACTGGATATTTCTGCTCGTGGGGCTTTAACTGTCTGGAGGCATAAGCAATCACTTTGTCATGCTGCATTAACACACATCCCAATCTTTTCAAAGAAGCATCACTATAGATTACAAAGTTTCTTGTCTCATCTGGCAATGCTAACACTAGAGTCGTCACTAGTCTTCGTTTTAACTCCTGGAAACTCTCTTCACACTTTTCCATCCAAACGAACTTCTCATTCTTCCTGGTCAACTTAGTTAGTGGGGATGCAATCTTCGAGAAATCTTTCACAAACCTTTGATAATATCTTGCTAATCCAAGAAAACTCCTTATTTTCGTTGGTGTCTTCGGTTGCTCCCACTTTAATACGGCTTCGATCTTTATCGAGTCTACTTTGATACCTTCATTACTCACCACATGTCCAAGAAACTGTACTTCGGTCAGCCAAAACTCACACTTAGAAAACTTCGCATACAATCGCTTTTCTCTTAATTTTTGAAGGGCAATCTACAGATGCATTGCGTGATCTTCTGGATTCTTCGAATATATAAGGATGTCATCAATAAATACAATAAAAAATTTATCCAAATACTCCTTGTATACCCTATTCATCAAATCCATGAAAGTCGCTGGCGCATTCGTCAATCCAAACGACATCACTAAAAACTCGTAATGGCCATACCTTGTTCTGAATGCAGTCTTGGGAATATCTTTAGGCTTTATCTTGAGTTGGTGGTAGCCAGATCTTAAGTCAATCTTTGAGAAGTAACATGCTCCCTTAAGCTGATCAAACAAATCATCGATTCGTGGCAAAGGATACTTATTCTTTATTGTCAACTTGTTCAGCTCTCTATAATCAATGCACAATCTCATGCTTCCATCCTTTTTCTTCACAAATAGCACTGGAGCAACCCACGGGGAAACACTGGGTTGAATAACTCCCTTGTACAACAATTCCTGAAGTTTCTTAGCCAATTCTTTCATTTCCATCGGGGTCATCCTGTATGGGGCCTTAGAAACTGGTTCAGCTCCAGGTATCAAATCAATGGAAAACTCTATCTCTCGATCAAGTGGCAATCCTGGTAACTCTTTTGGGAAAACGTCAGGGAATTCTCTTACTATAGGGATCTCATCCAAGATAGGGGTCTCTTTCTTCATATCCACCACATGAGCCAAGTACGCCTCACATCCTTGCCGTATCAATCTTTTTACTTGCATCACTGAAAGGAACTTCCTATCTTGTCCCTGTCCTTGGTAGCTGATCCTTTTATTATCTGGGGTGTACATAGCAACTCTCTTTTTCTTACAATCTATATTCGCCTTATGTAAAGATAACCAATCCATGCCTAAAATAACATCAAAGTCTCCCAACTCGAAGGGTATTAAGTCAACAGGGAACATATACCCTGAAATCTCTAGGGAACAACTAGGACAAAATTGTTTTACGGGTACTTTATCTTTATTAGCCACTTCTATGATTAGAGGTTCGTCTAGGTCTTCTAACATCAATTACATTTTATTCACACAATTCACAGATATAAAAGATTTGGACGCTCCCGAATCAAATAAAATGTTAACAGGTACGGAATTAAGAGTAAGCGTACCTGCAACTACATTGAAATCATGAACTGGAGACTTCTGGGTCATCTTAAAAGTCCTAGCTCTAGCAGTACTAGTTGCTGGTCCTTGGGACACACTCCTTCCGACATTACCTTAAGTCACTCACTTGCAATTCCTAGCTATGTGTCCCACTTTGCCGCAATTAAAATAAGTAACTCCTTGAATCTCAGACTTACACTCTGTGGAATAGTGACCTTTCTGTCCACACTTAAAACAATTAATGTTCTCTCGGCACTGTCCACTATGCCTCTTCCCACATGTCTTACACTCAACCACTGGCTTGCTCATCCTCGTCGGGGCAGAGTTAACTGAAGTAGTACCGGGTTTAGCTTGGAAAAAGTTCTGCCTTTTAAACTTCTTATTCTTATTTTTGCCAAACCAACGCTGGAACTTCTGACTTGCTATTCCTGATTCTGACTTAGCGGGTCCACTTTTAAATTTCCTCTTCTTCTCACCCTGCTCCTTTGCAGCTAACTTCTGATCACTCTCTATCACTAGGGCAGCCTGGACTACCGAAGTATATGTCTTGAGTTGTAAGGCTACAACTCCACTCCTTATTTCAGGCTTCAACCCTTGTTGAAACCGCTTCGCTCGTTGAGCTTCTGAACTCACATATTCCGGTGCTATACGGGCCAACTCCGTAAACTTCGCTTCATATTCCGTGACACTCCTATCTCCTTGTTTCAATTCCAAAAATTCCATCTCCATTTGACTTTGGAGACAGTCCGGAAAATATTTTTCCAAAAACAATTTTGTAAATCTGGCCCAGGGAACTGGACCTTCTCCTTCTAGGGCTCGCGTAGATTTCCACCAATAATTCGAATCATTCCTCAGGAAATAACTAGCATAATCAGTCTTTAAATCCTCACTCACCTTGGTGAGCGCAAACGCTTTTTCCATTTCCTTTAACCATATCCTGGCAGCAACAGGATCTACTTCTCCTTTACACTCTGGGGGCTTCACTGCTTGAAAAGACTTAAAACTAACACCTTGATTTGCCCCTCTCATCTCATGCTGCTGTTGGATTTGTAGTTGTTGTTGTTGGATTTGCTGTTGTTGTTGCTGTATGAGCTGCTGTTGCTGTTGTTGTTGCTGTTGCAATTGTTGCTGCTGCTGCTGGAATTGTTATTGTTGTTGGGCCAGCTGTACAGTCTGCTGACGCAACAAGTTCATCAAGTCACTCATGGAAGGATCCCCAGCAGATCCGTTATTGGGCTGAGAATTTCTCTTTGGTGGCATTTCCTGAAACATAACAATCATATATAAGAAAATGGATTGCTCCAGTAGTTTATATTTATGCATCAGGAAAGTGTTGCCATAAAGACAATATTCTCATCCCCAGTTTAATTGGATCCGTCCTGGGTGAATGATTATAGTCTAAAAATACCAGAAACAGAAACAACAATAATAATAACAACAATAATAGCAACGCACAATATATAAAAACTGAACAATAAGATAAAGCAGCTGAAATATAGTAACCAATAGAATCCAACTAGTACAACTGAAAATCCAACTGAAAAGAACCATCCAAATACACACCAAAATTGGTTGTCGTAGCAGCCTCGCCTACTACAAACTATCACAACATAATGTACATATACAAAGTAAACAACTACAGAACTCCTAGAGGTCAACTCTGAGCTCTGCATCCCTCTGCTGCAACTCTGTCTAGCCACTACCACTGCCACCAATGAAACCTAGCTCAACACTAGCCAGTTCACTAAGTCCTGATACTGCACAGCTCTGAACTCTGAACTAATGAAACGGTTAACAGATCTAGCCCTCTCTACAGCCATCTGGGTCAATGCTCTCACACGGGCTCGCACCTCAGGGGAAGGGGCTGGGATGCCCTGGAAAGGTGCAACAGGTACCTGATCAAACTGAGCAGCAAACTCCGAACTCTGATCTCTGATAAAAGAAGTATTCACCGCCCTATGAACATGGTAAGGGATCGGTGAAGAAGTACCACTTGGGGCCACAGGAGGTTCTGCAGGTCTTATCATGAAAGAACTGGGACCGCAGCCGGGAGGGAAATCCCTGACAGCAGACACAGACCTACGTACCCAACAGGGACGAGGACCAGATCCAGGGATGTCTCGAGGCACAAAGGAAGGGACTGGTGGAGGAGGCATAGGGGTCTCCTCGGTAACAGCATTAGGGGGTCTCTCAGAATCTGAGCTATCCGAATCAGAAGGATTTTCCCGAGATGGAGAACTCGAAATCGCAATAGGCCACTATCAACATAATAAATATACAGGCAAGACACAACCAGGTCAAGGAAATTCTATCAAAACATTTAATAGATGCCAGGGTAACGCCGTCGGAACCCTCGACTAACTCTAATGGTTTGCTCCTCTATATGAGTTGCTGACTCACACCTAAAGACTTACATTATCACTTACTCGACACAATCCCTCACCTGAATCAGAGACTTGAACCTGTAGCTCTGATACCAACTGTGACGGCCTCAACCCCGCGGTCAGGAGTTGACGTCACTAAACACAATTACCAAAAATCTAAACAACAGAATTATTATTAAAATATACTAACTTGACCCCAAACCAAGATCCGATCCAGGTTCAAGTATAATTCAGGTTCTCAATACTACAAACTCTTTATTCAACATCTAACACTCTCTAACTCTATTCAGCAACTCCTCAGACCTCATGGCCTGATACAAACTACCTCAGAGGAGCCGGGTCCAGTAGGGGCGGGAACATGGGTCGGTATGACTGATCTTCTAGGCATCTGCAAAATATACATAACAGTTTGCAAGGGTGAGCATAATCGCTCAGCAGTACCAAGATATGAATAACAGAATAAAAACTGGAATGTAACAATAATAGGAACAGAACTGTAACCATGATATCAACATTTCATAATGAAAATCAGAGATAACTGGATATCACTAACTAGCATGCTTTATTAAAACAACATAGTAGTGTGCTGTATAAATACCAGAGTCCAATTTTAGCATGCAAATCATTTTTATAAAACCGCTGTATCAACTACTTATGCTCTTATATAAATCACAAATCCCAATCAGATACATAGCGGATATGTGAAGACAGCTGATCAGGCTATCAACACCAGACGGCTCTAACTGCCATCCCATTTACCTGTTCCGGAACTCAGAGACTAGCTAGGTCTCTGACCTGCTAGACTAATCGGTTATATAGTGCGCGCAACCGAATTAGCCTCTTACGCCACCTCAATAGGCCTACTCTGGCCCCAATATATCCCATATATGACCGTTTTATCCAGTTTTCAAAACACTTGTACCTATCTCATTTCCAAAATCATTTATTTAACCAGCACACATATAAAATCCAGTTCACAAAATCATTTCATTTGAGATAGGTACCTTTCGAAGTTACTTTTCCCCAAAACAATTTAAAAACAGTGATTTATAACTACAGGGGATACGTAACTTAAAACGTTTCTGTTCCTTAACAAGAATAAAACATTTAGCTATTCATATGGACTGAACCATAAAAGAATGGTCACGGGTACTTGCCTTGCAACGCTTTACAAAACCCTAAGTAGCTTTCACGCTGACTTCGATCCTGGAAAAACTCGACTGGGATCTACAAATACAGAGTACCCTAATTAGTTATACCGACATGCTTGATATCCTCAAATCCTAATAGCCCAAATCCGACAACCCGACTCGTATTATTATTATACACATAATCATGTAATCACATCTCTCGAACATAAATAGGGGTAACACGTAGAACATAATTATGTACGTTTACAAATATATTTTTTTAGAAAATTTTAATAGCAAATTCTTTATTTATAAGACTACCCGTCGATTATAATCGACGTCAATAATTCTCAACAATCCACATTTTCATTCCATACCAATTCTATATTCACGCATAATTTATTCCACACCACTAGCCTCACTGTTAGAGGCCCAACAACAACAGCCAAGCTCACTGCAACAAGCCCAATTGCAACAGGTCAAGCCCAGCAAGGAGACCAGCCCACAGACACACAACATCACACACACGTGGCGACGCGCCGCCACAACCCACACACAAACACTGTCACACACACAAACACTCGATACACACACATAATCACATAACACACACACATAATCACACATAGTGCTCATAATCGAGCACAACCACCCACCGCCGCCACCATACCGGAGAACCGGCGGCAACAGGCGGCCGGAAATGGAAGAAAAACGGCAGCGTAACTTACCGAAATGCGAGAACAACTGAGAAAAAGAAGAAAAGGGACGGTCGTGAGAAACGAAAGAGGGAGGAGGAGAGATTAAGGGAGAGATTAGAGAGATTTTGCCAGAGAGAAAGAAGGCAGCCGAGAGAGACCAAAGGGGTAAAAAAATAAAAATAAAAGGAAAGAAATTTGCTCTGTAAAGAAATTGATGTGCAGCCACGTGTCTGGTAATTGAAAAGGAAAATGACACGTATCAACCAATTAACCTGAAAGTAACACGTGTCCTGCAGTACCGCTTTGTCTCAAAATTTAAAATTAACGATTCGAGGTGTACGAAAAATAATCTCAGAAAATTACGAAAATAATATCAAAATGTCATAAATATCCCGAAGTTTACAAAAACATAAATTTCAAAATTTTTAAAATAATTTTTAAGGTGCACTTTGTACCCGCTTTTTGACGAATAACGAAACGACGCGCGGGTGATACGAATCCCGAAAAATTCTAAAATAATTTTAAAATTCTAAGAATAATACGTATTTAATAAAATATAAGTTTCATGATTTTTGAATATTTCCTGAATTAAATATGGATTTTACCAATACTTATACTCAGAAAAACATTTAAAAATAATTAATTAATAGAATATTGATTTCTCAATTTTATAAAGTCCTAAAAATAATTATTGGCATTATAAAATTATAAAACCAATTTTAGAAATAATCCAAGTATTTATGGAATTAAAACTGCAATAAAATCAGTTTTACAAGCGAGATAAAATCATATAACTCACTAATAAATCACACAATTCAATCCCACATATCAACAGAGCACAAATAGTTAAATAAAAATCAATAACTGCTGCCAAAACCGTTACACACATTTGATTTAATTATTTAAACCTTTATTATACTTTAAATATAATAAAAATAAAAGAATATACACGAGTCGTTATAACTCCCATCTATCGTGGGACGGCGTGTTGAAGTATATGATACCTTTTAGACCTTTGGGTTTTAACTTAACTAAGTTACCACAATAGGATTGTGAACTTATAGGCATAGAGTTTGGTGAGATTTATTGGATAAATAAGAATAAATGTTGTTCCACTAAACTATCCAAGAATTATATAGTTGATATAATTGACAAATATTGTCTACCTTATTGAATCATGTTTTAGGAGTAAATCCAAAGCTGAACTAAAATGTTGTGAAAATTTGGATCTTGGCTCACTAGAAAGTATATAGAAGATACTCTTTCCGAATTAATAGTTAGGGCTATTAATTTGATAAAATAGTGGGAGATATATATTTTGAATATATAAGAATAATCACTTGAACATAATTTAATAATCATCTGTAAACTAATTTATCTTATGCATTTTAAACATTGTAGATATCAAATGGCAATCAATTCAAACAACTTCTTTGTGCGATCAGTCCTTGAGAAGGACAAGCTGACAGGAACAAACTTCCTTGACTGGAAGAGGAACTTGAGGATTGTCCTCAAACAAGAGCGCAAGCTCTATGCCATAGATATCCTTCGCCCTGCACCTCTCCCTGAAGGAGCATCCCGTGCTCAACATAATGTTTATCAGAAACATATCGATGATGACATGGATGTTGAATGTCTCATGTTAGCGACCATGAGTGCTGAACTTCATAAACAACCTGAGAATATAGATTCTTATGATATGATTGAGCACCTTAAATAAATGTTTGAAAGACAGGCTCGTAAGGAGAGGTTTGATACTTTCAAATCGTTGCATGCATGTAAGCAGGGAGAACATGATCCGGTTGGACCGTATGTTCTAAGGATGATTGGGTATATTGAGTACCTTGACAAGTTGGGTGCCCCGATTGCTGTGGAGCACCAGATTGACCTAATTTTTCAATATTTTAACAACAGTTATTCTCAATTTTGATGAATTACAATATGAATGAGATAGATAAGAACCCCACCGAACTGTTGGCTATGTTGAAAACTACTGAGACCAACGTTCAGAAGGCATCCCCTGCTCCCATGTTGATGGTGAATAAGGGGAAGGCCAAAGGAAAGGGTAAATGGAAAGGCAAGAGGAAGATGGGATCTAAATTGAATGCCAATCTGAAACCTGATCCGACCAAGGCTTTGAAGCCTAAAGGTGGTGTTCCAAAGGTTGGTGATTGTCACTATTACAAGAAACCAGGTCATTGAAAGAGGAATTGTCATGCTTATTTGGAGGATCTGAAGAAGAAGAAGGCTGTTGTTACTGCTTCTGATTCAGGTATTTAGGTTATAGAAGTCAATTTGTCTACTTCTACATCTTGGGTATTAGATACTGGATGTGGTTCTCACATTTGTATAATGTGCAGGAACTACAGGGAAGTAGGACATTGGCGAAGGGAGAAGTCGACCTACGAGTTGGCAATGGAGCAAAGGTTGCTGCTTTAGCTGTAGGGACTTATCGTTTAGCGTTGCCCACTGGGCTTGTTTTAGAACTAGATAACTATTTATACGTGCTTGCAATTTGTAGAAACGTTATTTCGGTTTCTTGTTTGGACAAGAAAGGTTTTCCATTTTTAATTCAGAACAATAGTTGTTCCTTTTCATTCAATAATGTTACCTACAAGATTGCACATTTGTTTAATGGTTTATATGTTCTTGATATAGATACTCTTGTCTATAACATAAATAATGATAATAAACATATTAAGATGAAAGACTCAAATCAAACATACCTTTGGCATTGTCGTTTAGGTCACATAAATGAGAAACGCATTTCCAAATTATATAAATATGGTTACTTGGATAAGTTTGATTTTGAATCATACGAAGAATGCAAATCTTGTCTCATTGGCAAAATGGCAAAAGCTCCTTTTACCGGACAAGGTGAAAGGGCCACCGAACGATTAGGACTTATACATAGTGATGTATGTGGTCCAATGTGTACGATAGCAAGAGGTGGCTTTTACTACTTCATTACTTTTACTGATGATTTCAGTAAATATGGATATGTGTATCTTTTGAAGAACAAATTCGATTCTTTTGAAAAGTTCAAAGAATACAAGGCTGAAGTGGAAAAGCAAACAGGGGAAAGTATAAAAGTTCTACGATCATATCGTGGAGGGGAATACTTAAGCCTTGAGTTTAAAGGTTTCTTGAAGGAGTGTGGTATCGTATCACAACTTACTCCTCCTGGAACGCCTCAATGGAATGGAGTTTCTGAGAGGAGAAATCGTACCTTTTGGACATGGTGCGATTGATGATGAGTCTAGCAGATCTTCCAATAAGTTTATGGGGTTATGCTCTAGAAACGACTGCATATACACTAAACCGAGTTCCAACTAAATCGGTTCAAATGACTCCATATGAGATATGGATTGAGAAACATCACAACATGTCTTTTATGAAAGTATGGGGATGCGAAGTCTTTGTGAAATGCTTGATGTCTGAAAAGCTGGGACCAAAATCGGATAAATGTTATTTTGTGGGATATCCTGAAGAAACTAAAGGGTATAGTTTTTATAATCCTACCGAGAACAAAGTGTT
This sequence comes from Apium graveolens, assembly GCF_009905375.1. Taxonomy (NCBI): domain Eukaryota; kingdom Viridiplantae; phylum Streptophyta; class Magnoliopsida; order Apiales; family Apiaceae; genus Apium; species Apium graveolens. The sequence goes on from NC_133647.1 coordinate 31,518,272, forward strand.
TGTTGCTCGAACTGCTGTATTTCTTGAAAGAGAATTACTTTCAAAGAAAATTAGTGGGAGGACTATCGATCTCGATGAAGATCGAGTTGTACAAAATAATATTGAACCAGAGTTGGAAAATGGGCAGGAAGTACATCAAGATGTTCCTGCTCCGGAAACACAGGTTATTCGTAGATCTAGTAGGGCTCGTCATGAGCCAGAGAGATATTATGGATTTCTCTTGACTCAAGATGATGATGTAATGCTCATAGATAATGATGAGCCTCTTACCTACCAAGATGCTATGAACAGTCCAGACTCCGAGAGATGGCTAGAGGCCATGAAATCTGAAATGGAATCCATGTATCAAAATAAAGTATGGACTTTAGTTGATCCACCTGAAGGGGTAAAACCTATAGGGTGCAAGTGGGTTTTCAAGAAGAAAACTGACATGGATGGTAAAGTACAGACCTATAAAGCGTGACTGGTGGCAAAAGGTTTCAAACAAGTTTATGGTATAGACTATGATGAGACCTTTTCACAAGTTGCTGTGGTCAAGTCCATCAGGATTTTGCTAGCAATAGCTGCTTACTACGACTATGAGATTTGGCAAATGGATGTTAAAACCGCTTTCTTAAATGGGAGCCTTGAAGAAGATGCGTACATGATACAACCTGAGGGTTTTGTCGATCCCCAAGTTTGCTAAGATGGTCTGTAAGTTGCTTCGATTTATTTATGGATTGAAGCAAGCCTCAAGGAGATGGAATCGTCATTTTGATGAAATAGTCAAAGAATTTGGCTTTATTCAAAATGAAGATGAACCATGTGTTTACAAGAAGGTTAGTGGGAGCCATGTGACATTCCTAGTACTATATGTAGATGACATATTACTAATAGGAAATGACATACCTTCTCTACAGGCTGTTAAAACTTGGTTGGGAAATAGTTTCTCGATGAAGGACTTAGGTGATGCTACCTATATATTAGAGATCAAGATCTATAAAGATAGATCAAGGAAATTAATCGGCCTAAGTCAGAGTACATACGTTGACAAAGTATTGCATCGTTTCGGGATGCAAGAGGCAAAAAGAGGATATGTCCCAATATCTCATGGGATATTGATCTCAAAAGAGAACTGCCTAAATCATTAGATGATAAGGGCCGTATGAGCAAAGTTCCATATGCTTCGGCAATTAGATCTATAATGTATGCGATGATATGTACTCGTCCTGATGTTTCGTATGCCTTGAGCATGACAAGCAGATACCAGTCTAATCTTGTGAGGGTTATTGGACAGCTGTCAAGAATATTCTCAAGTACTTGAAAAGGACTAAAGATTCATTCTTGGTGTATGGAGGAGATGAGAAGCTGGTTGTAAAGGGTTACACTGACGCCAGCTTTCACACAGACAGAGACGATTCAGTATCTCAGTCAGGTTTTGTGTTTTTCCTTAATGGAGGTGTTGTAAGCTGGAAGAGTTCAAAGCAAGAGACAGTAGCTGATTCCACGATGGAAGCTGAGTATATTGCTTCCAGTGAAGCAGCCAAAGAGGCTGTTTGATACGGAAATTCATAACGGGACTTGGTGTGGTTCCATCGATCACAGATCCAGTTGATCTTTACTGTGATAATAATGGAGCCATCGCGCATGCTAAAGAACCAAGGTCCCATTCCCGGGAAAAGCATGTACTTAGGAGATATCACCTCCTTCGAGAGATTAATGAAAGAGGAGATATACATATATGTAAAGTGCATACTGATAATAATATTGCAGACCCACTAACTAAGGCTTTGTCGTAGCAAAAGCACGATGGTCATACTAGTTCCATAGGTATTAGATACATGGGTGATTGGCTCTAGTGCAAGTGGGAGATTGTTAGTGTTTGTGCCCTAGAGACAACACTATTATGTTTATATTATGAAACATTTGGATTATTAATTCTGATTATATGGATTATTCTTTAGTAACTTATTATATCTTTATTTTCTGCGATAAGATGTTAGATTAATAAATGTCCTTGGAATATGATATGTAATTCTATATCTCTAAGTACGTGACTTAGAAATGAGATTATGAGAATAGTATCGATATTCCTAAAGATCCCTAGTCGAGTATTATTATTAAGGGACAATAATAATGCATTAAGACTAGTGTGAATGTTGACTGATGATCACATCTCATTGATCATAGGTGTAGTGATACTAAAGTCAAAACACAGGCACATGTATTATATACATGGTGCTGGAAGACCCAATGTGAGATTCTACATGTCTGTGGTATCATAAGTAATTCTCACAGTGATAATGATGTATTGGTCCTTAGACTTGAAATCATTATATTTCTATATGAGAATTAATATACTTTGGTTGCATTAAAAGTTACCTTTGACCGGGTGATAATAAAAGTAGACATTGGGTACATTATGAATCGTATGAGAAATATGAATGATCTAGATGGGCTTTAGCCCTCCTTTATTAAAGGAGTGATATTATTGGCCTCTTGATTGAGTAAGACTATAAAATGCATGGTCGTGCTCAAATACTGATTTATTTAATAGTTTACTCATTGACCAAGGAAAGAAGGATTGAACGTTAACAGAGGATGACACAATGCATGTTTCGAGTTTGATCTATAATATAAGGCTAAAGGGATTATATTACATTGTACATTATTCACGAAAGGTTTAATTGATCACCGATTTAATTATTATTACTTGGGTAACAATGATGTATTACTAGATGCCGCTCATTGTTTATGATTTTAAATTAGATTTAAAATTGTTGCCAACGTAATAAAATAACCTAAAGGGTCGCACAATGATTCGAGGATTATTTCATTTAAATTCGGATTTAGATTAAATGTAAGTAATTCGAATTATTTGTTATTAATTAAGTGTGACTTAATTAATTAAATAAATAGAAAATTCGAATTTAATATTAAATCTGAAATTAAGTTATTGGATGATTAAGTGAGACTTAATAATACAATAATTAGAATTTTGAAATAATAACTCTAAAATTCAGTTTAGGGTTGGAGGCCTATTAGCTCTTGCCTATATAATATCTTTTTCTAATAGAATTAGGGTTACACGTTTTATTTGATAAAACATAAACCTTAGCAGCTTGAAGAGAGATAGAGAGAGCAAGAAGGCGGCCTCAAGAACGTGCTAGTACACACCCATCCTTCGGGCGATCATTCGTATGGATACCTTCAAGGCGTAGATCGTTCTAGCGACGGGCTACGTGGTGATCATTCAAGACCTCCATCTTTCCATTAACGTAAAGCTTCTTAAGGTAAACATACTGAACTACGAATTAAATATTATTTTTCGCATGGATCCTGTGGAGGGTTTCAATTTTTAGGATTTAAATTTACATTTTTCGTTGCGTTTATGTGCTAAAAACCTTTCATCTATGGCTACCACAATGAACTTCCTCTGTCCCGATGCCATAGAAAATGGTCCAAGTATGTCCATCCCCCACATTGCAAAAGGGATGGGTGTGCTGATTGACGTAAGCCTCTCTGCGGGTTGTCGTACTATCGGAGCATGCATCTGGCATCTGTCACATCTCTTCACATAAGCCTTTGCATCGGCTAGCATAGTTGGCCAGTAGAACCCCAACCGAGTTATCTTGTGAGCGAGGGTCCTGCCCCCCAAGTGTTGTCCACAAATCCCTTCACGGGCTTCTTTAAGTGCCTCATCTGCTTCAAGAGGTCTTAAGCACTTCAAGTATAGAATAACAAAGGACCTTTTGTAAAGAAGGCCTTCAATTAATGAATATCTTAACGCTATAACTGACAGCTTGTGTGCCTCCTGGGCATCGTCGGGGAGCCATCCAGTTTCTAAGTGGGTATTGATCGGGTCTATCCAACAGCTTGCCACACCAACCGGTGCTATCAGATTTATGACATGAATAGTAAGGGTCTTCAAGACCTGAAAGTAAATACTTCTCGGATAGTTCTTGATTTCAGATGAGGAGAACTGAGACAAGACATTCGCCATAGTGTTCTCCTCTCTCGGAACATGTTCTGCATACCATTCATCAAACCGAGTCAGTATTCCCTTTACGACTCTCATGTACTTGGTCATAGTATCATCCTCGGCCTCAAACTCCCCATTAACTTGAGCAACTACAAATCTTGAGTCTCCACAGACCTTCAGGTTTTTGACCCTCACGGCTTTAGCCAAGTCTAAGCCAGCTATCAATGCTTCATATTCTGCTTCGTTGTTCGTAGTCGGGAAGTCCAACTTTAAAGCATATTCAATCATAAACCCATCAGGGTTTTGCAAGACTAAGCCTGCACCACTAGATTTTGTTTTGGACGCTCCGTCAAAATGGAGAACCCAATACTCTTTTAAGGTTGTTTCACTACGCCATAAGTGGTCTATTGTAATGCCTAAATGGTGTTATAATAGGTCCAAAAAGTGTTAAATTAGGTCTATTGTAACACCAAGGGGCGTTACGTATACGAGCATTACAATAGACACCCTAATGTAACACTTCATTGATCTATTGTAACAGAGAAGAAAATGTTACAATAGGCAATTATTGTAACACTAAAAGGCCCAATGTAACGCAAAATGAGTGATACATTAGGTTCTATAAACATTACAGAAATGGGTCCCATATGTGAGCCGCACATAGCCTATTGCAACAGTATGTTCTATATATTGTAACACCAATTTTGTAATAAAGAAACAGTAACATTTATAATGTAACACTATAAACAGACATACATTACACTAAAATAAGCAAATGTAATGGTTAATTTTATATTTTTTGAAATACATGATATGGTTAAAGAACAAGCCCATTAGCAACAAAATATCAACATTGTCATCCATACTAGCTTACATTAATAAATTACTACTACTACCCTAAGGGAACTAAGGTCAGTAAGCATTACTACTTTCATTTACAAAAGTCCATTATATTATTGTCAGCTTTTATATTTGGCTTCACTGTGGAGAAGCCTCCTCGAGCACCATGTCTTGCTCGTCAAACACGGATTGAATAAACCACTGCAAATTACAGTAATACTTTAATAACATTTCCCACCACTGGCTCAAGTTTGCAGTGAGCAGTTTGATCTGATTTATTAACATTTCTAGCCTCGGAAATCTCTCCAGGCTTCCTGCCAAAAAGTCCTTTGAACTGCTTTCGTGCCTTGTTGTTAACTTCCTCTAGACTCCATGTAGGCCAGTCCACGGCGGTACAGAGCTTTTGCATGAATAGGAGTTCCATCCAACACCTTCAATCATCATCAGACATGTTTATAAGGTGCTTGGTATATAACTGGATTATTGTTCTTAAAGTAGCTGTAACTTTTACAAAAAGAATTTTTTTAAAAAATAAGGTTGTAAGTATTGAAGGTTATAATTTTAAAAAATGGAACATAAGAAATTTGTAGGGTACTCCATTTAGCTATGAGGAAACATTAGAATATAAACATATATTTCATATGAAAATCTAATCCCAGGACTAGATTAAAAAATCCTACAAGCTGCGCATCCTATCAGAACTAGGTTCAACTTTGGCACCTTGGTGAAACTGCAGCAGACTTTTTAGGTAACAAGTCATTGTTAATACCTTGTTAACTTCGAAAGTTTTGACTTAAAAAAGAACATACACATTTAAGCTTCACATAAACACAGTTTGAGACTAATATAAGCAAATTAAGCAATTCGTCAATTGTTTAGCTAACAAGTCATTGTTAAATGTTTAAATTTCTAGAATAAACTAGTTTTGTATCACACAAGCTAGACCATTGCATTATCACATACTATCACATTGTATTGTGGGCTCAGGCGCGCTAAAACCCGGTATTAGACACCTCATGCTGATCCAACTGATTGTTCATATGAATAAAAACTTCAACTACAGCAACAGGGTCCGCGTCCATCCTATTTGTTCATACCATGTCTATTGAAAAGAGGTAGTTCATAACATGGTAATTCATAAGTTGTCTTCGACTTTGACATGATTGTTAATCCTATGTGATTATAGAGATACAGAACATTTATGTACTTATATTTTATGCAAGAGAGCTTATATATCTGCAGGTAACAAATAGTGATGCAGTTGTTGTCAAACGTGCAACCTGAACTCGAGCATAAACTGATGTAGGTAAAGGTACATACCTGTATATCTCCTGACAGCTTAATACTTTAATAAAACTTGCCACCACTGGATCAAATTTGTAGTGAGCAGCTGCTACCAAGCTGACTAAGTTCTTGCAGTGAGACCATTTGTTGTGAAATGTTTGAAATTCGGTACATGCACAAACAGGAACCACAACTGCTCCTCTGCAAGCTAGAGATTTTGATCCTACTGGATGGGAGCTTGCATTGGTTAACACTCCTGGAACCGACATTTCCTCAGTTCAGGACATGCAACTGGTACGTCCTATATTCATTTCGTTTTCTTTACTCATTATTACATGAATGGCAGTCAATGTTGTAATTGTGAGATTTAGTACGTATACTATTTTTACTCTGTGGGTGATTATCAACGACTAGAAAGAAAAGTCTAGATCAATTATCAATAATATTTTCCTAGTTACTTTCTTTAAAATAAATAGTTTTATGGATTGTAATATGTCCTTACTCTGATCAAATCTATAATTTTAGTCAACTGATTTATCTATTGAATTGTACCAGGCTGGTGAATTGGATTCTCTGACTCTGAATAACTTGTACGACGTAGAGCATGATGCTGCATTAATGCCCGGTCATAAGAAACCCTAGCATTTTGTTAATATAAGCAGTGTCAAAACTTTTACAAGTATAAAGGAATATAATTCGTAAATAAACAAAGCAGTAACCCCCAACGAAAGTAGGAAATGTATAACTGACACACTTTAAAGGTTTGAATAGTTCTTCCAACAACTTGTATCCAATTGTTTGCTTACTTAAATAATATTTTATTCAATTCACAATTTTGCTAGTTGAAAAGAATCCCAACCCACATATCTTTATATGTCAGTACCTAGGGCTGTTCACGAACCGAGCCGAGCTGAGTTTTGATCGAACCGAGCCGAGCTTTAATTTTTTTTCTGACGAGCCGAGCCGAGCCGAGCTTTCTTAACGAACAAAAATCTGTGTTCGAGCTCGAGCTCGTTAACGAACGAGCCGAACACGAGCTTTTATCGAACAAAATCGAGTCGAGTCGAACCGAGCCGAACACGAGCCGAACACGAGCTTTCTCCATCAAAACGAGCCGAGTCGAGCCGAGCCGAGCCGAGCCGAGCCGAGCTGAATTAAAAAATTCTGGTCAAAACACCGGTTGACTGTTAAAATAACAAACCAAATACTTTTATTTTTTTCTAAAAATTTTGTCATATCACTAAAATATATTGATCTTAACATCCGTACGGTTGGATCATTCATAAATATTTTTAAAAAAATCGAAACATTAATACGATACTAAACACTAATTACAAGTACAAGTCAAAACACTGGTTGACTGTTAAAATAACAAATCAAATACATTTATTTTTTTCTAAATTGTTTGTCATATCACTAAAATATATAGATCTTAACATCCGTACGGTTGGATCATCTATAAATATTTTAAAAAAAATCAAAACATGAATACGAGACTAAACACTAGTTACAAGTATTGTTCAAACAAGTGGTTGATTGTCAAAATAACAAACAAAATAAATTTATTTTTTTCTAAAATTTTTATCATGTCACTAAAATATATAGATATTAACATCCGTACGGTTGGATCATTCATAAATATTTTTTAAAAAATTGAAACATTAATATGAGACTAAACACTAGTTCTAAGTACTGTTCAAACAAGTAGTTGATTGTCAAAATAACAAACAAAATAAATTTATTTTTTTCTAAAATTTTTATCATGTCACTAAAATATATAGATATTAACATCCGTACGGTTGGATCATTCATAAATATTTTTAAAAAAATAAAACATTAATATGAGACTAAGCACTAGTTACAAGTAAAAGTCAAAACACAAGTTGACTGTTAAAATAACAAACCAAATACATTTATTTTTTTCTAAAACTTTTGTCATGTCACTAAAATATATAGATATTAACATTCGTACGGTTGGATCATTCATAAATATTTTTTAAAAATTAAAACATTAATATGAGACTAAGCACTAGTTACAAGTAAAGGTCAAAACACCGGTTGACTGTTAAAATAACAAACCAAATACATTTTTTTTTTCTAAAATTTTTGTCATATTACTAACATATATAGATATTAACATCCGTACGGTTGGATCATTCATAAATATTTTTTAAAAAATCGAAACATTAATATGGGAGAAATACTTGTCAAACTACTAGTTAACTGTTAAAATAGCAAACCAAATATATTTATTTTTTCTAAATTTTTTATTATATCACTTAAATATATAGATCTTGACATCCGTACGGTTGAATAATTTTTAAATAATTTCAAAATATCGAAACACCGATCAGGAAATAAATACTAGTTACAAGTAGTAGTCAAATCACTTGTTAATTATTAAAATATCAAATTAAAAAATTAAATTTTAATATCTGAATTTTTTCAAATTACTAAAATATATATTTTGACATTCATATAGTTCAATAATTTAAAAATATTTATAAAAAATCTGAATCAAATTCATAATAATTAAATATATAAAAAATAATATTTTTTTTAAAATTTTTTTTTCGAGCCGAGCCGAGCCGAGCTCGAGCCGAGCCGAGCTCGAGCCGAGCTCGAGCCGAACATGCCAAAAGCTCGGCTCGAGCTCGTTTTCTTAACGAACACATTTTTGTGTTCGAGCTCGAGCTCGAACCCTTAACGAGCCGAGCCGAACCGAGCCCTTAACGAGCCGAGCTCGAGCTTGTTCGCGAACGGCTCGGTTCGTGAACAGCTCTATCAGTACCTCATGTACTCATGTTGGTTGATATACAAGTTAGTTTTAAGTTGCAGCATGGTGGTGGGACCAGCCGACCAGGTATAAATGTTCTACGGGAAAGTAAAACTGTCATTAGGACAACTTAGAATAAAAACACTTCCATAAAGGGATATGACACAAACCAACAAAATATCCCAGGGAAATTTTTAACTGAAGTAGGCAGCAGAGTATCTTTCTAACAACTATGATTTAGAGCATGCATTCAAATTATCAACCCAAGAACTACACGTTAAAAAAGTCAAACAAGAAAAAACATCCATAAAATCATAAATAAGAAATCTATGAAGGTTACAGATACCCGAAACATTGGATATTTAGTTTTTAGGGTGTCAGAAAGGTCAAGCCACCACACTCAATCAGTTGAGATGCTAAGAGTACATATATTGTAGCCGGTTGAATTTGAATCTGAATACTGGAAATTGTTAACTCAACAAGCCTCAGAAAATCAATACATTCAGTTTTAAATATATTGATGAAAGGGCATGGTCTAAATTACAAGGGAAATTGATTGTCTTTACGTAACTCATCGATTTGAAGCCTTTAAAAAACATTTACCATGTTCAGAAAGGAATAGTTTGAAGTATATACAGAATGAAGATGTATGAAGAACAACACCTGCCACATGCTACGACAATGTCATCAAACCCCAGACTGCTAGCACTTTGTTAAAGCTGCATCTCAATCTCCCTAATTGCTTCAATATAGCCCCTGAACAAAGGAAATAATTAGTAAATACCGTAGCAATTATGTGTAGTTAGCATATCTCACTTGTAGTATCTTGAACAAAATTCATGTAAGCACCTGTATGATGAATTAATACCTTAAAAGAAGTTTTAATTTTATGCTATGTTGTAGATACAGAAGCTAACTGTATGATGAATTACCTGATACCATGTCCGGGACCGCACGCGACATTAGTGATTGTGATACCACTACTGTCGTCGCCAACAGAAATGCAGTCATCACCCACTGAGATGATGTTAGCCTTGAACCCATCAGACTGGACTGCTTTTAAATTGAATCCTTTGTTATTAACTATATTAATATTTTCGATACTAGAGTAACCCGGGTCATAAAGTTTAAGTCCCTTGTCATTTTTTCCTGTTGTAATCTGTGTGTGTGCAATTATAAACTTGAATTCATATATAACATATCAATTATAAAACCTCAGCCGCATATACTCAAATGAAATGAGAAATGTTAGCCAATCTCCAAACTGCCTGAAATAGGCTTGCATTGGTTCTAGAGTTCCTCATTATCTCCTTAACCGCATCATTGGCTTGCATTACTTCATCACCGGAAGGTTGTCAAAATCCGAAAAAGGCAGTAGAACAAGTGCTCTAATGCATCAGGTCTCTGTCATTGATGCCAATGCGCTCTCTCTCTCTCTTGATAGTTCACTCCACATCGTAAATTGAAGTGTGCAAAGGTTTAAAGGCATACATACCATAAATATAGAAGAATCTGTTGCCAATGGGAATTATCAGTTTAACATATAATCTTTGTAATTAAGTCAAGAGCCAAGAAAATAAAATATCCCAAGTGTTTTATTCCAAAACTAAAATGTCAATATTATATATAAAAAAATAATGTGTATGCATATGATGTTTATCTTACCGGGAAGATCTTAATCCAGAAGCTTAGAACACTCTTCGAGATGCTATATTGTGTAGGCTTTCGGTATGTGCCCATTTTAAGATGTGTTTAGAATTTTCAATTGAATTTGTGAAGTAGAGGGGAAATTAGGGGGCTAATTGGGAATCTAGGCTTACGTGGCTGAACCCTAAAATACGATTATGGCATGTTTAAATTGAAGCCATAAACATGTGTTTTCAATTAAGAAGTCTTCGATTTATTCTTGAGATGGTGTCTGGTGAGAGAAAATTTTCGGAGATAATGTCGACAGAGACTAGATTCAAGTGTTTTTTCAGGAGACTAACGCGTGTTTTCGTTTACGAGGGAAATATACCGCCCAAAGTTTCACTATTATTAATAATGTCTATTTTTTAGTCTTTTTATTTTTATTTTTTTGTTTAATTGTTAATTATTAATAAATGTAAAATTGAAAAAATATCCTATGTCTTAATTTACAGTAAGTTCTAAATTTTCTATTTTATTACATGCTAAATTTTAGAGGCATGAATAATCTAGAATATAAATTTAATTGTAGTTATTTATAAAATATTCACTCTCCTACTTTTAAAAAATAAAAAATAACTAATATAACAACAGGCGCTGGTGTTACATGTCGTGTAATATCGGAATCTCTCTGCAACACTAGCTTTATAGCTATTGTAACACTAATTGAGAGGTGTTATAATAAAACAAAAATTTCTTAACTAATGTAACGCTTCTTGTAACACTTGCATTACGGTGGCCCACTTATGGCGTAGTGTTTCTTCATCCTTCTCCTTCTCTCTTCCTTCTGGGGTTACTATCTCTTGCCCCCCGACTTCTTGGTCGTTAATGGTGCATTCGACCACGAAGTCTGCTAAGGCCTGAGCCTTGATGGTCGTTCGAGGCTTGTAATTGATATCAAATTCTCCTAACTCAATCTCCCACTTGATGAGCCTTCCACTGGCCTTCGGGCTATGAAGAATATTCCTCAAAGGTTGGTCCGTCGGGACTTCGATCTTGTGAGCCTGGAAGTATGGTCTCAACTTCCTCGAGGCTGTGATGAGAGCTAGTGCGAACTTTTCCATGGTGGAGTAATTCAATTTTGCTCCATGAAGCACCTTGCTTACATAGTATACAGGCTTTTGGAGCTTCTGCTATTCCTTCACAAGGACTGCTCTCACGGCTTGTTCAGATACCGCGAGGTACAAATAAAGAGTGTCCTCCGGACTTGGCTTAGCCAACAGTGAGGCTTCATTCATGTACTTCTTTAGCTGTTCAAAGGCCTCTTGGCTCTCAGCTGTCCATTCAAAGTCCTTCACCTTCTTAAGGGTTTTGAAAAAGGGCAGACATTTGTCTCCTGATTTGGAGATGAACCTCCCTAGAGCTGCAATTCTTCCCATCAGCTTCTGAACGTCCTTGATGGAGCGTGGTGGCTCCATATCTAGGATGGCTTTGATCTTGTCGGGGTTGACCTCTATTCCCCTCTTAGAGACCATATGACCCAAAAATTTTCTAGACCCAACACCAAAAGCACACTTGGCTGGGTTTAACATCATCTTGTGGTGCCTCAGCACTTCAAATGCCTCTCTTAGGTGACTAATATGACCGGCCTTGCTTAGGCTTTTGACTAACATGTCATCAACATAGACCTCCATGGTCTTCCCAATTAGATGGGCAAATATCTTGTTTACCAGTCTTTGGTAAGTAGCTCCTGCATTCTTAAGTCCAAAAGCCATAACAAGATAACAGAACACACCAAAGTCAGTTTTGAAAGATACCTTGAGGGTGTCATCCTTATGCATTCTAATCTGATTGTAACCACTGAAGCCATCCATGAAGCTTAGCATCTCGTGTCCAATAGTGGCATCGATCAGGGTATCAATCATTGGTAGGAGGTAACAATCTTTGGGACAAGCATCATTCAAGTCAGTGAAGTCAATGCACATCCTCCACTTTCCATTGGCCTTCTTAACCATTACGGGGTTGGACAAACATTCAGGGAATTGCACTTCCTCAATAAATCCAGCTTCTAAAAGCTTCTCGACCTCCTGCTTAATGGCTTCCAGCCTATTAGGGGCATAAGTTCTCCTCTTTTGCTTTACAGCCTTCCGAGTTGGATCAACGTTCAACCTATGAGTTATAAGGTTTGGGTCAATCCCAGGCATATCAGCTGCTGTCCAAGCAAATACATCATTGTTTTCTTGGAGGAAAGTTGTCATTCGGCCCTTCAAGGGCTTGTCCAGAGATGCCCCAATGTACGTGACCTTCCCCAGGTCTAAGGGGTCTAAAGGAATTGGGACCAAGTCCTCGGCTGGCTTCCCTCGCAGTTCGTCATTTTCTCGGTCATCCATATCTTCTATGGGGAGGACCTGCCCCCATGTTCCATCAGGCCTAAGTGCTGCAACATAGCAACTGCGGGCCATCTTCTGATCTCCCCTTGCTTCTCCAACACCATTTCTAGTTGGGAACTTTAACACCATGTGGTAGGTTGAGGGCACAGCCTTAAAAGTATGGATCCCTGTTCTACCCATGATAGCATTGTAAGTAGAGGCTGCCTTGACAACCTGAAAGTTCAACATCTGCGTGGCCTCCCTGGGCTCTTCCCCGATAATTACTGGAAGTTGTATTGCTCCTTCGACTTTACATTCCACATGGTTAAACCCGTAAATGGGTGTGTCGGATGGAGTTAGCTGAGAATCATTGTAGCCCATCCTTATGAATGTGTCATGGAACAGAATGTCCACGGAAGCTCAATTGTCCACTAGGACCCTCATAACAGGACAATTTCCAATTATCGGAGCGATAACCAGAGGATCGTCCTGAGGATATTTCATACCTTCGAGGTCTGGTCACCAAATTCAAGCGTCATCTCTGACTTAGAATGTTTAGATGGTTCTCCAACTATGCTCATTACTTCTCTTATATAAGCTTTTCGGGAGTTCCTTGTAGTACCAGCTACTGTAGGTCCTCCTGAGATCATATTGATTACCGGCCCTTGGGTTTGTGGGTTACGATCTCTATCGTTACCCCTTCGATCATCATCTCTTCGATCATTATCTCTCTTTTGGCCTTCGGCCTCTTCACCCTTAGTGAAACTCCGAACTTTCCCCTTCGGATCAGATACTCAATCTCGTCCTTGAGTTGCCTACAATCGTCAGTGTCATGACCAACATCTTTGTGAAATCTGCAGTATCGACTCTTGTCCCTTTTTTCGGGATCTCCCCTTAGTGGCTTCGGCCATTTGAAGTCTTTGTCCTTTTCAATTTCCATAAGGATTTGGCTCCTTAGAGCATTCAACCTTGCATATTCAGTGAACCTTGGTTGCTAATTCTCCTTAGAAGAGGAGTCAAAGTTTTTTCCAATTCGTGGATACTTGTCCTTGACATCATACTCCTGATCCGTCTTCCGCTTCTTGTTCCCCATAGATTCATTATTCACAACTATCTTCTTCATACTCTCCTCCACCTTAATATATTTCCCGGCTCTATCCTAAAGCTGCAACATGCTTTCAGGAGGGCGCTTAGTCAAAGACATCTTAAAGAACTCGTCTCTAGTCTCTTGCTGCAGGGCTATTATAGCTACCTTATCATCAAGATCAGGGACCTTCAAAGCCTCCTTCGTAAATCGATTCAGATACTCTCTCAGGGACTCCTTTGCTCCTTGGACTATACCCATGAGAGATGCCGAGCTCTTCTCGTGCACTCTGCTACTTATGAACTGCATAATGAAAGCTTGACTCATGTCCTTAAAGGATCCAATAGAGTTTGAGGGCAGACAGCTGTACCACCTTTGAGCCTTGCCCAATAGGGTTTGAGGGAAGGCCCGACACTTAATAGCGTCATTCACGGGCTATAACAATAGGGTGTTAGAGAATGTCCTAACATGATTAGCGGGGTCGCCAGTACCATCGTATGCTTTGATGGTGGGCATCTTGAACTTCCTTGAGATATGAGCATTCATTATCTCATCAGTGAATGGTGGGTTTGGATCATCAGGATCTCCTAGGGGTATAAGATCACTTGAATCAGCCCTTGGGGCAACTGCCCTTCTTGGTATTGGATCATCCAGGTCTATGATTGGAGGAGGATTTCTCCGCCTTGGAGCGAGCGGGGGTCTTGGGGCCAAATGTGTCTCTAGGTCTCGTTTTAGCCTTTGGATCTCTACTTCATGAGCCCTGATCATCTCTTGAACATCTTGGGGATTCATCTGTTAGGTCACACACACTGTAGAAGAGGGTTGAATACAGTGTATAGCACAATCAAATCGAATTAAGAACACAAGTATGTAACACAGAATAATCTTATTAATAAAACAGTATTGCAATGGAACCGTTCTCTCTCAGTGATGAACAAATATCACGAGAGTTGCTAGGGTTACAATGAATAATATTCTCGATAAAGATAACACCTATAGTGTAAACCCTATGTTGTGTTTATATAGACACACAGTTACATGATAATCTTCTAATTGATATCGAATATAATTCTGCATCCTAAAATATATCAACTAGTTATCTTTTCCTCCAAGTCTTCTATTCTTCATAGAATTCTTCTCCATGCATATCTCGTCTTGTTTTAGTCTTGATCTTCTTTCCTTTCAATCAGCCGTCTTCCTTATCTGAATGTCTTCCTAAGTCCTGATATTATCTCCTGATAAATATCTTTTGATATCTTAAGTTTTGATAACTTAAGTTTTGACCTCAGTATAAGTACTGATTTCCAGTTAAGTCCTGATTTATCTTGTTAGTCAAGATCTGAAAACTAAACAAAAATCATTATTAGACATTACATCACAAATATATCTAACAATCTCCCCCAACTTGTAAATTGGCATAATATACAAGTTCAATAGATATTTGATGATGTCAAAAAATATTAAGTACAAATGCATATGAGAATCTGACTAAATAATTACAACTCACAGTCCTTATAGCTTTTACCATCCTTAAAGTCTGATATCAGCTTTAGCCTGTGTATCCTTCAAAATTTATCAATTGTAGTTCTTGACTTGGCTTCAGTGTTTGATCTCTTTAATGTCAGGAGTTGTTCTGAGATAGTTGTTCAACAGAGTTCTCTCAGCATATTCAAGTTCATTTATCATCCTCCTTTTTGCATCTTTAAGTTCAGCTGTATCTTCTCCTGTCTGAAAGATAGTAGCCCTGAGATCATTTATTTTTGCTTTCCTTATCTCCTGATCTAGTCTGATGACATAGGCTTTATCAGACTCTAGATTGAATTCAAGACCCTTAATACCAAGAAATGTAGTGATTTTGGCAGTATTAGGCTTCATCTCAACTAATCACCATTGTGAGCTCTATACTTAGGATAGTATGGCCTGTCAGACTTTACAGAGTAAAGTTTCTTCTGCCTTTGAATATCAGATTTTGAGTAACTAGCAGCACTATCTATTGACTTGTTCTTCACTTGAAGTAGAAATAGAACATGTTGCAGTTCTTCATAATACTTCAACCGAATTGCATTCTTTATAATCTGGAATACCCTCCCATCTGTCATAAAATATAACATGATATCTTCTTTCAATACAGAGTGGTAGACCATTTGTACAGACTCCAGTTGATTCAATCTTTCAGGAGTTGTTCCTACTCCTGGTTTAGAAAGAGATGTAGGATCTAAGGTAGAATTGTTTACTCTCTTTTCTTTTGAACTACCCAATTCTGATTTGTCTCTAGCTTCCTTCCCTCGAATAACTCTTGCTTCAAAACCACTTGATGTAGTCTTCAAAGGTTGAGTAGATTGTTGAGCTTTAGTGAACCCATGTAGTTGAATTTTTGAAGGTTTAACATGAGCAATGTCAGAGGCTTCCTTTTCTTCTGATGTCAAGACAACTTGAGCTCGGTCAGAGGTTACTTGCTTCATTGTAATATCAGAATTTACTAAGTCCTGATCTTGAACAACATGAGCTCTGTCAGAGGTTGTTTGAATATTCTTCTTCTTCTTCTTCAAAATCAGACTAGTATCTTCATCAGAATTTACTTGTTCATCCATGGTTGGCAGATAGATTTTTACAGAATCATCAACTTTAGCTTTGCCCTTGAACCTTGGATCTACCTCTATTTATGATTTGGTTTTGAATTCAGATTTGATTGCCTCAGAGTTTGTTTTCTCTTTAATCACAATGCCCTTAGGCTTTGGTGGTTTCTCTGCAGTAATAGAAGCTCTTGATTTAGATTTGACATTTTCTGCTTTAAGTCTGGCTTCTTCTTCCTTCAGACTTTCAAGGTCCATTCCTGGATTGTCTTTGAGAAATAGTCTTTTTGAAATTTCTTCATCTAGCTCCTGTAACTTGGGGTCTTGATAGTAGACTGTTGTTTCCTTCCTCTTGAGCTTCAGTATCTGCATAAACTTCTGTGATTCTTGACTCTCACCTTGTATCAGAACATCAGGCTTAGTCAGAACTTGTTTATCATAACTTATTCTTCTATCAACATCAGAGCTTGATCTCTGTGTAGAAGTTCCTGCTTTCCTAGATGAAGAGCCTTTGCCTTGACCATGACCTCTACCCTTTTCAGAGTTTCCTTGGTCATCATTTCCATCATCCTTTTTCTTCAGTGCTAAATCAGTAGAGCATTTGGACTTGATCACTTTCTCCCCCTTTTTGGCATCATCAGGTAGTAGGAGAGAGAGAAGTAATTCCACTGAAGATTGGATTTAATTTAGTTGAACTTGTTGAGAAGCTTGATTCTTTAGTACTTCAGCAATCTGAGCTTGCTATTTCTCCTGAGCTTTCTCAATAGCCTCAACTCTGTTAAAGGTTGGCTTGAAAAATCTGTTCTTATCCAGTTTAAAGTTCGTGTCTTTCTGAATTAGTGTTTCTTGAATTTTGTCCACCTTGGCTTGAGTTATTGAGTGTTGACCTTGAAGGTTCCTTGTACTCAATGCAGTAACCCTGAGTTGTGCTTTGAAGTCATCATTCATCAGCATCTCATCAGCTTTAGCCATGTACTCAGCAAGAATATTTGCAGTAGGAACAAAATCAACTTTATTCCATTATTTTATCCATTCCCTTCCTCTATTAGTTTCACTCCAAGGTACTAGTGCATCCTCTCTCACAAACTTTTAATCAAATCAGCTTTACAAACTGTTTGTGGAGGTACTTGTCCAGAAGGACCAGCTGCATCAGCATTTTCATTTGTAGCAGCTTCACCAGTATTGTCAGCATTTGCTTCAACAGAACTTGCAGAATCTTCAGTATCAGCATCTTGTGATAGAATAACTGTATGTGAAGTAATAGAAGAGTCATATGCATTGACATCAGCATCTAGCAGTGGAGTTGCTGGTGGAGTTTGCTGAGGAATGGTTGGAGCTTCCAAGTACAGAACTGCAGGCACATTCAAGTTGTGAATATCTATTTCAGCACTTGTACCTGGAGTATCAGCATGTACTGGATCAATGATAGGAGACACATGAGGTGTATGTCTTGAGCAGTTTCTTCAGCTTGAATTGGAGACAGTGAAGGTGTAGATTCAGTGGCTTCAGCAAATTCTGGTTGTGTGGATGGAAGTGATTCAATCACAATTGGCTCATTTTGGATCAGAGATTCCTGATCCCCTTCCTTAGCTGCTGCTTCCACATCCTCTGAATCTGACTCAGCTATGTCCCTATTAGCTCTTTATTTCTTCAATCTCTTCAAAGGTGGAGAGACTTTGCGAGCTTTGTCATCAGAATTTATTTTTCTAAGCCTTTTGAGGGGCCTAAAACTCCCAGTTTCCTCTATTTTCTGAGGAGACACTTCCTCAGCTACTTCAACAACAGGTTCTGATGGTTGAACATGTGCCTCATCATCAGATTCATCTCTCAGAATCATTTTCCTTCTCTTTTGTTGTGTCTGGGGTACAGTCTTTGTCCTCTTTATTATAGAAGAAGAAGGCTTCACCGTAGGTGCTGATGGTTGATTGGTATGTGCTGATGTTTGTGGTTGCTGTGTTTGGGTGGTGGTTGGTTCTGATGCCTGTTGTGTGGGGTTGGACATCAGGATATAGCAATGAATAGGTAGCAACATCAGCATTTACAAGGGCTTGCTTTACTGATAAAGGAATTCTAAGGGGTCTCAAAACTCCCTTCTTGTTGTCAGCAGTTAAAAGATCAGTAAAAACCCTCTTAGCCAATCTAAATGGTTCTATCTGTTCACTAGCTAATTGTGGTTCGTCTGAAGTACAATGACTGTAGATTAACTGACAGAACCTAGAAAAATAAACTACATTCCTGTCCTCTTTCATTTTATCTCCTATAAAGCATAACACAGTCTTTGCATAATCAAAATGAGACTGGTTTAAAAGTGCATACCCGATTTGTTGTGTCAGAATGGGAATGACATCAAAATTTGAGCACTTGTTGGCAAACGTCTTCATGATGCAATCGAAGAAGAAGCTCCATTCCTTTCGAATATATGGGCGTTTGAGTTGACCCAACTTAGCCAAAGTCTGTTCATACCCAAGATTAGCCATCATTTGCTATAGCAATGGCTCCTCCACAGCAGAACTGAATTGACAGTTTTTAGGTAGGTGTAGAGCTTTACGAACAGTCGATTTAATGACCATGTACTCGACATCTCCTGATGTGAAAATTATGCTTGAATAACCAGCAGCACCACCATCATCGTATAACCCAGTTCGCCAGAACGTCAGCACTTGTTTGCCAGAAATAGATTGAGGTTGAGTCAAAGCATACCCAATCTCACTGTGAGCTAAGAAATCTTGAATAAAATGAAGTTCCGAAGGAGCTTCACTCTTAGTGAGAATGGCAGCATAGTTGTTGGGGACGAACTTTGCTCCATTAAAAATTATATCTTTAGGTGCCATTGAAAAATGAAAGAGAAGTTAGAGTGCCTGAATGGTGTTGGATAAAATGTCTGTATAGAAAACAGTCAGTGAATATGAGAGAATAAGAAAAAGAGAGAGTATAGATTAGAAATGTAAATAAAAGATTTGAAAATCTTTTATCTCTTTTACTTAGACACACCACGTGACAGCAGTTATTGAGAAGTGGAACAGACTTTACACCTATCAGCCATGCAGTAGTTAAGACAAAAGTTAATGGGCATGGTAAATAAGTAATGATTAATATGCACATGCAGTTTTTTAAAAAAACTGTTCCCACTAAACAAATGATTATTACTGCTTTATCTCACGTAATCTAATATTCTGATAAAATATAATCGTTCAAGTAGTTACCAATAATAAATCAAGTAAATAAATACTACCACGTAAGCATCAGAACTTGATTATTATCAGAGTTTAAAGGTCATCAGAATATGGCTCATGTACTCAAAAAGTGAACGTTTATTTCTGTAATTCTTCACATAAATACTGATATGGTTTCCTCAGAACTTAATCATCAGAACTTCCATCAGAACTTGTCCTCAGAATTTATGCAACTGACACTTAAATTATTCATCTAAAATAACATTGATCACCACAGTAATTTTCATCATTCATATGGAGTGTAAGTGTGTGCTTTAAGCTAAATATCAGACAAAGAGTAAAGTCTGATTCACTTCAGTATATCTTAGAAATAAGGCATAACTAAGAACTTTGCTCAAAATCTGTCATTAGTATGAAGTCTACTATAGAATGAGTTCATGCATGAGTCTACCTCAACTGTTTTGTGCTCATTTTATGCATCTTTTAACATTCTTTTTCATAGTGGCTTCTCAGTGTAAGTGAGTCACAACTGCTATCAGAATTTATGCTATTATCAGAGTATTTCTCCAGTAATCAGAGAATGTGAAAAGTCACCAAGAAAATTTTATTTTGCTTTTCTAATGCATATTACTTAATACCAGCAATGCACTTGGGTCTTCCCTTCCACATATATTTTTCTCTAGATCTCAAAGGAGTACCTGATATTTACTTCTTTTCTTTTCTTTTTCTTTTGATAAGTGAGGTTTATCAGCACTTAGTACATCAATAAGATTTACCAACATCAGAACTTAATAGATAAGAAGCACTATTCTAGTTTTTGACTTAGTAATAAGATACACAAAGTAAACCTAACCAAGCTCAATATCAGAATTTGCTTGTGTTAAAAGATTTCCACATAAACAATTACTTCAAACATGAAATCTCTAGTATATTAGAGACTACTAGGTCAGCATCTAGCACAGTTATCCTCATTGGATTGAATAGTCACAGAAACATTCATATCACTATTAGAGTTTAGAAATTCACATCAGACAACTATCAGCACTTAAGTAAATTTCAATGTAAGCACAGATTACAAAAAGATAGTAATATCTGTAAATACTGATCATAAAGTCTGATGTATCAGAACATAAACTAAGCAGATTTAGAGAAAGAATCTGAAACCATTCCAAGTTCATTTACCAATCTTGTAAAAGTAGCTTCACCCGGTGGTTTTGTGAAGATATCTGTTAGTTGTTGATCTGTTGGAACAAAATGCAATTCCACTGTATCTTCCATCACATGTTCCCTTATGAAGTGGTACCTAATACTGATGTGCTTTGTCATTGAGTGTTGCACTGGATTACCTGTCATAGCAATGGCACTTTGATTATCACAGTAAATAGGGATTTTAGAAAATTCTAACCCATAATCCGGTAACTGATTCTTCAACCAAAGAATCTGTGCACAACAGCTTCCTGCAGCAATGTACTCTGCTTCTGCAGTTGATGTGGAAATTGACTTTTGTTTCTTGCTAAACCAAGAAACTAATCTGCCTCCAAGAAATTGGTAGCTTTCACTTGTGCTTTTCCTGTCAATTTTGTACCCTGCAAAATCTGCATCTGAGTAACCTATTAGCTTAAATCTGATTCCCTAGGATACCACAATCCTAGATCAGCTGTACCCTTAAGGTACTTGAAAATTCTTTTCACAGCTGTTAAGTGAGGTTCTCTTGGATCTGCTTGAAATCTTGCACAAAAACAGGTAGCATACATAATATCAGGTCTACTTGCAGTTAGATAGAGTAGTGAGCCAATCATACCTCTGTAATCAGTAATATCTACTGATGTACCATATCCAATTTTGTTGCAGTGGCCATATAAATGGATGCACTTGAACAGTCTTGCATTCCAAATTTCTTCAACATATTTATGGTGTACTTAGATTGACAAATAAAAGTTCCTTCTTCATTCTGCTTGACTTGAAGGCCCAGAAAATAGCTAAGTTCTCCCATCATACTCATTTGATATCTTGACTGCATTAGTTTGGCAAACCTTTTACAAAGTCTGTCATTTGTAGAACCAAAAATGATATCATCAACATATATCTGCACCAAAAGTAAGTCATTTCCATGGTTGAGATAGAATAAAGTTTTGTCAATAGTCCCACTGTTAAATCCATTTCCAGAAAAAACTGAGCTAATGTCTCATACCATGCTCTTGGAGCTTGCTTAAGGCCATAAAGTGCTTTATCAAGTCTGTAGACATGATGAGGAAATTTTGAATCTACAAAACCTGGAGGTTGTTCAACATATACTTCTTCTTCCAATTCTCCATAAAAAAGCAATTTTTACATCCATTTGAAAGACTGTAAACTTTTTGTGAGCAGCATAAGCCAAAAATATCCTTATGGCTTCCAATCTAGCAACTGGTGCAAATGTTTCATCATAATCAATTCCCTCCTGTTGAGAATATCCTTTTGCAATCAGCCTTGCTTTATTCCTTGTAATTATGCCATCACTATCAGTTTTATTTCTGAACACCCACTTTGTACCAACAACAGACATGTTCTTTGGTCTTGGCACTAGGGTCCAGACTTTATTTCTTTTAAATTCATTTAACTCTTCCTGTATTGCTTGCACCCAATCAGCATCTTGAAGAGCTTCTTCCACTTACTTTGGTTCAGCCTGAGAAAGAAAAGAATGATAGAGACATTCATTTGATGTTGTTGTTCTAGTTTTAACACCTGCTTCAGGATTTTCAATAATCAAGTCAGGAGTATGTGCTTTAGTCCACTTCCTTGCAGATGGAAGGTGATCTCTAGAACTGGATGCTCCCCCATGATCCATGTTGTCTCCATCAACATTTTCTGACGATCCCCCTGAAATTATGCTCTCTGAGTTGGATCCTTCAGAATTTGAGTTTCCAGAATTATCAGAATTTGGCCCATCAAAACTTGATGAATCAGAATTTGAGTTTCCAGAATTATCGGAACTTGGCCCATCAGAACTTGATGAATCAGAACTTGAAGAGCCTGTTCTAGATTCTGATGCTTCTTGAGATATGGTAGGATCTTCAATATGCTCTCCCTGCACAGGTGCATTTTCCTTTGGCGTACTCACCACAGTTTCAATAACATCAGAGTTCAACCCATCAGAGTTTGCAGTATCAGGATTTAGACTATCAGAATTTACAGAAGCAGAATTTAAAACTTCATTCTCAAATCTCATCTGATCATGATCATTGAAATCTTCAAGTCCAGTAATCTTCTTATCATCAAAAGAGACATTGATAGATTCCATGACAACCCTTGTTCTTAAATTGTAGACTCTGAAGGCTTTTGTGGTAACTGGATATCCAACAAAGATTCCTTCATCAGCTTTTAGATCAAATTTGGATAGCTGTTCAGGATGAGTCTTAAGAACAAAACACTTGCATCCAAATACATGAAAATACTTCAGATTTGGCTTCTTTTTCTTCACCATCTCATATGGTGTCTTTCCATTCTTGTTGATAAGTGTTGCATTCTGAGTAAAACAAGCAGTCTGCACAGCTTCAACCCAAAAGTAGGTTGGTAATTTTGCTTCATCAAGCATAGTTCGTGCAACTTCAATAAGAGTTCTATTCTTTCTTTCAACAACTCCATTTTTCTGTGGAGTTCCAGGAGCAGAAAATTTCTGCTTTATTCCATGGACTTTGCAGAACTCTTCCATGATCAAATTCTTGAACTCAGTTCCATTATCACTTCTTATGATTTTCACATAGTCTTTGACCAATTTATCCAGTTGTTTGACATGATCAATCAAGATAGATGCAGTTTCACTTTTTGTGTGCAAGAAATACACTCATGTGTATCTGGTAAACTCATCTACTATGGCCATAGCATATTTCTTCTTTGCAATAGACATGACATTCACTGGACCAAATAGATCAACATATAGTAGGTGATAAGGCTCAAGAATTAAAGATTCAGTCTTGCTCTTGAATGAAGATTTTCTTTGTTTTGCCTTTTGACATGAATCACAAAGGACATCAGGAGCAAATACTGATTTTGGCAGTCCTCTCACAAGATCTTTCTTTACTAGTTCATTTCTATTGTTAAAATTTAAATGAGAGAGTTTCTTGTGCCAATCCCAGCTTTCTTCGATTGATGCTCTGCTTAACCGACAAATTGCAGAACCATCAGAAATTGTTGAAAGCTTGGCTTCATAAATGTTACCATGCATGTATCCCTTTAGAACAACTTTGCCTGTAGATTTGCTTACAACTTCACAGTGTTCTTCAAAGAAATCCACATGATAACCTCTGTCATAGATTTTACTAACACTCAGCAGATCGTGTTTAAGTCCTGAGACTAGAGCTACTTTTTCAATGATGACATTCCCAAGATTGATATTGCCATATCCCAGAGTTTTTCCCATCTTACCATCTCCATAAGAAACTCTTGGTCCAGCTTTCTCCATAAAGTCTGATAGCAGGGCTTTATTTCCAGTCATATATCTTGAACATCCACTATCAAGAACTAGGATGTTTTTCCTGTTGCCCTGCAATCACAAAAACCACTAATGATTAGTTTTAAGGACCCAGACTTGCTTGGATCCTTTGGCCTTATTAAGTTTGTCAGCATTTGCAGCGGATTTAATTTCAGAGTTTATGCTAACATGCTGTTTATCAGAACTTACAGTATCAGACTTTGTATCAGAACTTACACTAGAAGGAATTATAGCAACTTTCTTCAAAGAAGGTTTTATTTGATAATAATCATAGTACAAACTATGATATTCCTTACAAGTATAAATGGAATGCCATAAACTACCACAATGAAAATAAGGATTTTGTGGCTTAAACCTAATAGACTGACTCTTAACTCCTGACTTTGAAGGTAAGGAGTTTATTTTCTTATTCTTCCTGCAAAAAGAAGCCAGATGGTTAGAATTTCCACAGTTATAACATTTCTTTCTAGGAGCATTAGGGACAGGCTTATAATTATTGCATTTATTCACACTTTCCTTTCCATTCCTATTTTTCCTAGGTGGCTTTACCTTGTTTACATTCTAATCTCTTGCAGCTTATACTTAAGTTGCTTCCTTGTCATTAAGCTTATGTTGACTTCAGTTGGCTTATCCTTTTTTGATTTGTCAGAAGTTGACTCTGCCTTAACTTATGTCTCAATATCTTCCATCTTTTTAGAATCAGACTTTACAGTTTTAGCTACAAACTCAACAGGATTTACCTTTGGCTTATTAGTCTGTTTAACAACAGTTGGTTTAATTTGTTCTGTTCCTATTTCACTTTTATCATCTCCATAACCTAAGCCCTCTTTCCAGTTTCCACTACTTAGCAAATTATGAGTTGTTCTGCCAGAGTTAGTCCAAGTCCTGATTATCTCTCTTTCCTTTTCTAACTCAGTTTTTAGAGATTGATTCAGTTTTAACACTTCATCTCTAACATAAAAAGAATCATCTCTTTCTTTCTGAGTTTGATGGAACATAACTAACTCCTTTTCTAAATAGTCATTCCTTTTCTTAAAAGCCAGATTTTCAAAAGTTAACCTATCACAAGTTAAAGTCTGATCTCTATAGCTAATAAACATGGTTTTAAGATAAGATCTCAACTCAGTAATATCATCAGTACGAAAAGCATAAGTTGTTTGAGGTACCTTTAACTCAGCAGCATCAGAACTGCTATTAGCATTTGCCATCAAGGCATAGTTCACCTCATCTTCAGAATCTGAAGTGTCTGTCCAGCTTTTCTTCTTTGTGACAAGTACCTTGCCTTTGTCACCTTTTTCTTTCTTACAATCAGGAGATATGTGGCCTTTCTCACCACAATTGTAGCATTTAACATTTGAGTAATCTCCTCTGTCAGACTTTCCTGCTTTGCCTTCAGATTTTCTGAATCCCTTCTTATCAGAACTTCCACTTTTCCTGTACAACTTCTTTCCCCTTCTGAATTTCCTGTAGGCTATCTTTGTGATACCCTTCACCATAAGAGCACACAATCTCATCATCTCTTCATCAGCATCCATCTCAGATAGACTTTCAGTTTCTGAATCCTCATCATTATCAGAACTTGATGACTCAGT
Source organism: Apium graveolens (assembly GCF_009905375.1). Lineage (NCBI taxonomy): Eukaryota > Viridiplantae > Streptophyta > Magnoliopsida > Apiales > Apiaceae > Apium > Apium graveolens. Next base: position 31,544,021 of record NC_133647.1, read on the forward strand.
ATCAGATTTTGTGATAAGAGCCTTTCCTTTGCCTTTCTTTGAGACAACCACTTTGGGGGATTCCTCCTCAGCCTTAAGAGCAACTGTTCTTCACTTTCTCCCATGTCTCTTTCTTCTTCGATCCATCTCAAGTTCATGAGTTTTGAGCATACCATAAATTTCATCAAGAGTAGTTTCATCAAGAGCATAGTTATCTCTTATAGTGGTTGCCTTCAAATCCCAACTTTCAGGAAGAGCTAAAAGGAATTTAAGATTAGTATCTTCAAGATCATATTCCTTATCCACCAGTGACAGATCATTCAAGAGTTTGACAAATCTGTCATATAAACCAGTTAATGACTCATCAGGTTTTGAGTCAAAGTGCTGATACTCTTGAGTGAGTATAGTCCTCCTGTTCTTCTTAATTGCATCAGTTCCCTGGCATCTTGTCTCCTAGGCATCCCATATCTCCTTTGCAGTCTTGCAGTTTATTACCCTGTTTGACATAACATTATCAATGGCACTATGCAGCAAATGCCTTACCTTTGCATCCTTGGCAATAGATGAGATATCTCCAGTTGTATATTCATTTTTCTCCTTTGGTACGATCTTTGCTGGCTGATATGCAACTACAACAGAGAGCTTGGTTGGCTTATGTGGTCCTTCTTCAATTCTGTCAAGGTATTCTGGATCTGTAGCTTCCAGAAACATAGTCATCCTCACTTTCCATATGAGATACTCAGAAGGTCTCAGCATGGGAACCCTAATAGTCTCATATCGACTGCGGATTTGAGTCTTTGGAGTTTCTTCAGTTTTGGTGGGATTGGTTGGAGTTTGTTCTTCTTCAGATATGATTTTTTTGGATCTTTACTGTATATGTGTTAACAGATAGGCTCTGATACCACTTGTTAGGCCACACACACTGTAGAAGGGGGTTGAATACAGTGTATAGTACAATCAAATCGAATTAAGAATACAAGTATGTAACACAGAATAATCTTATTAATAAAACAGTATTGCAATGGAACCGTTCTCTCTCAGTGATGAACAAATATCACGAGAGTTGCTAGGGTTACAATGAATAATATTCTCGATAAAGATAACACCTATAGTGTAAACCCAATGTTATGTTTATATAGACACACAATTAAAAGATAATCTTCTAATTGATATCGAATATAATTCTGCATCCTAAAATATATCAACTAGTTATCTTTTCCTCCAAGTCTTTTATTCTTCATAGAATTCTTCTCCATGCATATCTCATCTTGTTTTAGTCTTGATCTTCTTTCCTTTCAATCAGCCGCCTTCCTTATCTGAATGTCTTCCTAAGTCCTGATATTATCTCCTGATAAATATCTTATGATATCTTAAGTTCTGATAACTTAAGTTCTGACCTCAGTATAAGTACTGATTTCCAGTTAAGTCTTGATTTGTCCTGTTAGTCAAGATCTGAAAACTAAACACAAATCATTATTAGACATGACATCACAAATATATCTAACATCATCCCTTGAGTGCTCCTGGAGCGTTGTTCAGTGTTAGCCATCTGCTCTTTGCCAGCACGCCTCCTTCTTGGAGCAACACCATCATCCAATGACTCGGAGTCTCTTTCAGTATAAGGTCCAAAGAATTCTTGATCCTCCGGAATAGAAGCCAAGCCACGTATGTATTGGGGCATCCGCCCTTGTGCTTCACTCCTACCAGAATGTCCACTCCCTCCAACTTTGAGGTATAGAGGCATCCTGTAAGGGGGGTTAGTAGTCACAATTGTCGAGTACTCATACCCAAGGGGTTGAGAGTTTATAGGTGCATGCAGCTGCTGAAGTTGGGGATCTGTCCCTTGAGGAGCCGGGGGATTCGTCCCTTGTGGCTGAGCCTCAGTTGCCCCTACTAGGGTTCCTTCTTGGGTGGAGGCATAAGTTGAGTGTGGTGGTATGTCCACCACTGATGTGATTGTTCGTGATGGGATATGAGTGTCTGTCCCACTAGTGTTTCTGCTCTGTGTGTTCACCATGGTTGTTGTAAGTTTCCCACAGACGGCGCCAAATGTTGTGGAATAAAAACCTAAGTACTTTAGTATTTAATGCTAGGGTTGGTGAGCTTCGAGCTTTAATTGCTGCTCTTGCATTCGAGACTATCGATCCTTGCAAGATTCCTACGTTTCTCTTTCGTTTGTTGCACTAGTTCTGGGCCTAACAGCTTGTGTTCGCCAACTTCATCCCAATAGGTAGGGGATCTGCATTTTCTTCCATATAATGCCTCGTACAGTGGCATGCTAATACTTGCGTGATAACTGTTATTGTAGGAAAATTCTATCAATGACAAATGATCGTCCCAATTTCCTTTGAAATCCAATGCACAAGTTCTCAACATGTTCTCGATTGTCTGAATGGTCCTTTCACTTTGTCCATCAGTCTGTGGATGATACGCCGTACTCATTTTCAACTTAGTTCCCAATGATCATGAAATTGTCGCTAAAATCTCGAGTTAAATCTCGGGTCTCTATCAGATATGATGGACACTGGTACTCCATGATGCATTACGATTTCATCCAAGTATATTTTGACCAACTTTTCCAATGAAAATCTTTCGTTGATAGGGAAGAAATGCGCTGACTTTGTCAGTCGATCGACTATTACGCAAATCGCATCATGATTAGCCTTAGTCATTGGTAATCCTACCACAAAATCCATCGCGATATATTTCTATGTCCATTCAGGTATGTCAAGTGGTTGAAGCAATCCACTCGGTCGCTGATGTTCTTCTTTTACTCTTTGATACGTATATCATTTACTTATCCATTCCGCGATTTCCTTCTTTGTGTTCGGCCACCAATAATTCTCTTTCAAATCCTTGTACATTTTCGTACTTCCAGGGTGAATCGAAAACCATGAGTTATGCGCTTCTAGAAGAATCTCGTGCTTCAATTTCATAACATTAGGAATCCATATACGTGAGCCAACGCGGTATATTCCTTTCTCATCCTTTTGAGCTCTAACCTTTTCTCCTGTCAACTTATCCTTCTCGTGGTTCATCACTTGTTCTTGACAACATCGAATCTTTTCCAAAATCTCTAGCTGGAATGTCATCTCATACATTACTTCATTTACAAGTTCTGGAACTTGTACCTCTATTTCCAACTTCTCAAATTCCTTGATCAACTCTTCGGACGAAGTTAACATATTCAATCTTTCCTTCCAGCTTAGCGCATCCGCTACAACATTCGCTTTTCCGGGATGATAACTTATCGCACAGTCGTAGTCTTTAATTAATTCCAACCATCTCCTTTGCCTCATGTTCAATTCTTTCTACGTAAAGATGTAATTTAAGCTCTTGTGATCCATATAAATCTCACACTTTTCTCCGTATAAATAGTGTCTCCAAATCTTAAGAGCAAATACAATCGCTGTTAACTCCAGATCATGCGTATGATACTTCTGTTCGTGCGGATTTAATTGCCTTGACACATACGCTATTACCTTTCCGTGTTGTATTAACACACAACCTAGTCCTTTATATGAAGCATCGTTGTAGATTACAAACTCACCCTTCTCATCGGGTAGAACCAACACTGTTGCAGTTACTAACCTTCTCTTTAGCTCTTGAAAACTTTCCTCACACTTATCCGTCCAAACAAACTTCTCATTCTTCCTTATCAACTTAGTCAATGGTACAACAATCTTAGAAAAATCTTGTATGAATCTTCTATAATATCCTGCTAATCCGAGAAAACTTCTTACTTCTGTGGGAGTCTTTGGCCTATCCCAATTCATCACAACTTCTATCTTTGCAGGGTCTACTTTGATACCTTCACTATTGACTACATGTCCAAGAAACTGAACTTCCTTTAGCCAAAATTCGCATATAGAAAATTTCGCGTACAACCTCTCTTTCCTTAAAATCTCCAAAGAAATCCCCAAATATTCCATATGATCTGCCTTCGACTTGGAGTATATCAAGATATCATCAATAAATACTATCATGAACTTATCTAAATATTGTTTGAATACTCTATTCATAAGATCTATAAATACAGCTGGCGCATTTGTCAAACCAAGCGCCATTACCAAGAATTCATAATGTCCATATCTCATTCGAAACGCCGTCTTGGGTATATCTTCTACCTTGATCTTTAATTGATGGTATCCAGATCTTAAATCAATCTTCGAGAAATAAGTAGCTCATTTCAGCTTGATCAAATAAATCATCGATTTGCGGCAGAGGATACTTATTCTTCATAGTTAACTTGTTCAATTTGCGATAATCGATACACAATCTCATGTTTCCGTCTTTCTTCTTTACGAATAGCACTGGTGCACCCTACGGGGATACACTCGGGTGAATGACTCCTTTATCCAACAATTCTTATAATTGCATCGCTAATTCCTTCATTTCGACAGGCGTCATTCGATAAGGGGCTTTCAAAACTGGTTCTGTTTTAAGGGCCAAATCAATTGTGATTTCAATCTCTCGATCTGGAGGTAGTCCAGGTAATTCATCTGGAAACACATTGGGAAAATCTTTAACTACCAGAATATCTTCAATCCTCAAGGATTCCTTTTCTACATACTTTACATGAGCCAAATAAACTTTGCATCCTTTTCATAACAATCTTCTCGTCTGAATTGCCGTTAGAAACTTCCTACCTTGCTTCTTTCCTTTGAATAATACTTCATCTCCATCCTTGGTTCTCAATTTCACTTTCTTGCTTTTACACTCGATTTGCGCCTCGTGGTTTGACAACCAATCCATCCCTAATATGACATCAAATTCTCCTAACTTAAAAGGTATTAAGTCAGCAGAAAAATTCTGACCTTCTATAACAATATCGCAATTTTAACAAATCCTATCGGCAGTAACTTTTTCCTGATTTGCTACTTCTATGATCAGATTAGGTTCAAGAGGGTACGTGTTGAGTGACATTTATGTCACTTTATAACGCTCCATAAAGCATTGAATTGGTGTTTTATACTCAAGTTGTTGGTGTTTTTAACGTGTTTTGTAGTGTTTTTGCATTTCAGGCATTTAGAAGGAATACAGGTGAATTGGCATTGTTTTTATACTAATATGGTGTTAGGATGGTGTCTAGAATAAAAGCTCGTGAAAAGACCAACTCAAATCAGCAAGAAAAAAAGTCATAAAATTTTCCAGGGAGTCAGCGCGCCCGCGCTGTAGAAGCGCGTGCCCGCGCCGGGATGGCAGAAGTACAACGCGCCCGCGCTGGTCAAGTGCACGGTCGTGCCGGGTCGGGATTTCAGAATCCTGATTCTCCTATGATTTTGATCCAGAAGACTTCTACTCTGCATGGGCTGCTATATATACATAACTTAAGGTCGTTTTTCATAACAAGACGTACCAGAGCTTAAGTAGAAAGCGTAAGAAGTCCGTATAGCACAATTCAACCAAGGCGAAGAGGATCTAGTTTATTCTTGTAATTCTTTATTTTAAGTTGTAACTTTGGATGCTAGTTTTCTTATTTGTGAACTATACTCTTGTTTCGTACTTGGTTTATTATTTATTCAGTATAAAGACTACGTTTATTATACCATGCTTTCATCGAAACCCACGTGGATAATGAGTCTGATTATGGGCTAATCGTTATCATGGGGTTCTAACGGATTTATTTATGGATTTCTTTAGTTAATTTGTTTTGATGCCTTAGTGTGTGGTGATTGTATGATATCCTAGTATTGGTTGTGCTTATTCGTCTTATGAGCGTCGTGAACTTACAAGATAGCGTGTTAATCTTTAATGAAACGAAAGTGAATTTAAGGGTTTAGAACTTGTCATGCTAGCATAGGTTCATGTAATTGATAATCATGATTCGTAGGTAATTTTAACCATCTTACTTGCCCTATGTAATCAAGATAGATAACTTGTGCATTAAACCGTTATGTTGTCAAATTCTATAGACATATAGGGTCTCAATATAATTGGTATCTATTCAGCTTCTATCTCTTTTATGGATATCTGGTAGTATAGTATTCGTGCAACGAAAGTTGGCGTTTATCAGTTTCGTGTTATCTGATTAGTGTCATCACCATTGCATGCTAAGGTTAAGAACGAAAAGGCTATTGAATGAAGTATTTAATGAAGTTAGAATCCCATATTTGTGTCATATAGTACTCAACTCTCTTTACTCTCTTACTTAATGTTCTTTAGTATAATCCCTTAGTTAATCTTAGTTATAAACAATCTCAATTTGTTATTCGTCTTAGCATTGGATAATAGCCATACCATTATTGCATAAATACATTGATTGAAATTAACTAAACCAGTCCCTGTGGGAATGAACTATAATTAATTCTATATTACTTACGATCTCGTATACTTGCATGAATATTAACGCGTGTTTCAGACCTAACAGTACGCAACGCACTTTAATCTATCAATAACACTTTCAGCAATAAAATATCTATTAGCTCCAGAATCCATTAACACTTTGACTTCTACTAAATTTATAACAAGCATACATGCTACCACGTCTATATCTTGCACAACATCTTTCATGGTCATATTGAATGTCCATGCCCTTGGTTGGGCTGTTGGTTCTGGTGCAGGTGTTGGTCCAGCGATCCTAAGCACATTCGCCTTCTGAACAGACTCCTTACAGTTCATTGCCTTATGGCCCACCTTTCCACACTTGAAACAAGTCATCCCTGGATTTCCTGTACGGCTTGGGCATTCCATTGAGTAATGTCCTTTCTGGTTACATTCAACATATTACACCTCCCCAGGTGACGCTTTCCACAAATCTTACACTCGTGAATCTGGGATCTATTATCCTTCACTGATTGCCCCGTCTTCTGGAAATGATTCTTTTGATTTCCATTCCTAGGCTTAAACTTCTAAAACTTCTGGTTCAGACTTCTAGCATTCCTTCCAAACTTCCCTTTAAACTTAGAGCTTCCTTGATCTTGTTCTGATTCCTCAAACTTTCTTTTCTTTCCTTCATTTTCCCTTTTAGTTATTTCTCTTTCTCCTTCCACAATCATGGCCTTCTGTACTATCGCAGCATAATTCCTTATCTCAAGAAGAGCCACTTGACTTCAAATCCATGGTTTCAGTCCTTGCTGAAATCTTTTGGCATTCTTTACATCAGTATGCACGTATTCGGGCACAAATCTTGCCAACTCCGAAAATTTCACTTCATATTCCGCCACCGTCATGTCTTCTTGTCTGAGATTTAGAAAGCTCATCTCCAACTGGTCTTGCATATAACTTGGCAAATATTTCTCTAAAAATATTTCAATAAAATTTTCCCAAGAAATAGCTTATCCCTCTAGCAACGTCTTAAAAGATTCCCACCAGTAACTAACCTCATCCTTTAGATAGTAACTCGTGTACTACGCCTTTTTATCATCCTTAACTTTCGCTAACTCAAAAGCCTTCTCCATTTCTCTTAACCAAGACTGAGCTTTAATCGGATCTGGAAATCCTACAAACTCTGGGGGATGTACGGATTGAAAATGTTTAAAATTCCCGACTCTAGGGGCTGGGGGTTCTTGCAAAAGTTGAAAGAGTCAGTTCATCATAGGGGTGTCTTTGTTCTACTCTTGGTTTTGAGTTTGAGTTTCTTCTTCTTGGTGATTTGGTGAAGTGGCCATTTTATGAACCTGATGAGCAATTATTTAGCAATATGGTAGCATGACATACATAACAATAAAGATTCTTTTAGAAATAGTTTATGGGTATTTAAAATTTACCCATTTGCTCATGCAATCCTATTACTACATAATTCGCTCATCGGTTAGGGTTCTCACATGACATAAGGTATATTATCACAAAGATGTTCGAGTATGGTTACTTGGGAAACAGGATATGTAAAACAGTTTGTGAAACTTAAGATTCCGCAATATGGAAACAAAATGCATAGATAGATAATTCAAGGAATTCATTGACTTCTTGCAAGATTATCAAAGTACATGGATAGGTAGTTCCAATACAGTAAGTTCTGGGAATAAGATACAACAACGTAGCAGGGTTAAACAGAGGAAAAACTAGAAAATATCCCCCTATCTACCCCTAACTTCTACCTAACTACTACTACTATAACTAACACCAAATTCTGAAATACAATACATCAGGAAAAGAAATAGGGATCCCGACATCTCACCAAGTATCCCAAAGCCTGCCGGCGCTGAAAAGAAACTATAACAACTACAGGCTCCCCTAGATGTCCCGCCTGATCTCATAACTCACTAACCATCGAATCGAGAATCTCCCTCAATACTGACAGAATCCAACGAATAATCTTATGAACCCACCGGGCCTTAGCCTCTGCATCACTGGAAGATGGTCCCTCGTCCAACCATCTACGGGCAACCTGCTCCACCATCTGGATACGAACTCTCCACTCAGTCTCCAGTACTGACGTCCACTACCGAAACTCATATCCTAGCCTATCCACCAAAGCTCCTAACTCAGGGATACAGGAGTACACAAAGTCTTGGTCCTGGGCTATCTTGCCACCAACATGGGCAGGCACAGGCATAGCAGGCTCTCGCTTAGGGGATGGAATCTCTGGAACTGATCTTAGGGGAGAAACATGCATAGGGGCCTCACTTCTCTCAGAAGGATCCTCCTCAGGTTCTGAACTAACATACAGGGGCTCCACTGATGTGGGTGAAATAGATTCCAATCAGGAACCAGGCAAACACTCTCAGAATCTGAATCACTACCACTATTAGGGTCCTGAGATAAAACACCAAACAAGAACCAAGAAACTACATTAGGGTTAAATAAGACTTCCAACTGACTCGATACCCTAGCTATAATTGTTATCTTGATCTATTTACCTTACTTACACTATACCTAATAGTCTAACTCAACTCTATGTGAGTCGAACACTCTCGCAATATATATATACTTAAATTCCCTTTTTATCCTAACTTGTCTCAGGGACTAGATCATGTAGCTCTGATACCAACCTGTGACGTTCTCAATCTCGGGGTTAGGAAATGAGAACCCACACACCATTAAACTAATACAAAATAGTAGATATAATAACCCTGATTATAATAACAGGATCTATACATGATTAAGTATGAGATAAGATTACAACTACCAACCAGAATAAATATATTACAACCTAAAATATACTTAGTTTCAAATTTATTCGATTCTAACATGGAACCGACAGATAACCCAAAGTATCTAAACCAGCTTATACAAGTGCTCCAGCTAACACGCTTGCTCACACACACACAACAACTATCTGCTCTGGCATCTGGAAACCTACAACCTGGTACGGACCGCTAGGGACGCTCTTACGAGTGGTGCGCCTAAGTCTGGCCATCTTCTTGCTTAACTGTCAGAGTTAGATTAAAGTAAATAATGAGCAAAGAAGCTTAGCAAGTAACTATATAGACAGTTCTACAATGCAATAACAATAGCAATATCGGAGGCATTCTATATTTAAATTTCTAGGTGGCAGCTTTCTATGATTGGCTAAGTAAAGGTTATGAACAAGGTTTTGGGCTTTAAAGATTCAAGGCTCAGGATTGGGTGAAAGCCGACATTCATCACAAATCATTAGTAGGACTTCGAAGAGTTTCTCAATTGAAGGAAATATCCAATCGAACTTCGAAAATCAATATCAATGTAAAGTGACAGGGTTCACAACATTACGACTTTAGTGAAGATGCAAGTCATTTCATTTCATTCATTTCATTTCATTTAAAAAGAAGCAAACTGATTAAAAAATATTATCCTTTTCTCTTTTATAAAACAAAAGGAACCTTTGATTGGAATGTTCATCTTATTAAATACAATACGGGTGATCAGCCCGTACCGACCTCCATCTGGTCATTATGGTACCTATGGCATTATTCCAGCCTTATATTGGACTAGTCGCGCTAGCCTCTTACGTGACTAGACTAGTCCCACTAGTATCTTACGTCTTTATCCAATCCATCAGGAATTCGTTTGAAAAACCTTTGTGTTGGAAGAAGGAAAAGTTGTCTAAGTTCATTTTACCAATACCAAGAATATGAAATCATTTGGACTCATTCAAGTCGAAAATCAATCTTAGGTTCAATTCAAGAATTCAAAGAAAGTGAACAAATCAAAAGTAAACAGGGATCAATATCAAAGATCTTGATCAAATGGTAAACATGGTATACTAGTTCCGAATTAGAATAGTTTCAAAGATCAATCCATAACAAGGTTCACAGGTTATAGAAGAATCCAAGTTAATCAAAACATTATATAAGGAGATTCATAAAGGTTCTTTTAGGGTTTACGAGATCATAAGATAACAAAGGGAATAAGTAAGGTAATCAGGGTATGAATCAACAGGGTTACTAATACTATAAAGGGTCGAACATGGATTTATATCAAGTTATCACAATAAACAATATCAGGGTTTCTCAAAATTAATAACAGGTTTATCACAATTGTTATAAAGAGTCACTAATTTATCATGGCATCAATAATTTCCTCTCTATATTCAATTTATAAGAAAAGACAGAGTTACTTGCCTCAAATAGCTTTTCTGCTTTACTGAAACCGAGCTACTGCCACCTACGACCTCTTTTCCTTTACTAGCCTGAATGCCTCTGCAATCCGAATCTACAATACAACATAAAATTCTAATTAGATACTCGATCAACTCTCGACATTTTTTAAAACGTCTAACATCTACCCCAATCGCAATAACACTTAACCTAGTATTCACAAGCATACTCACATAACACATAATACGGTATGCTTATATACTCTTTATAGTATTGACTATATATCTCTACGATCAACTCTACATTAAGCACGTATCACTTATGCAAGCAAACCATAGTTATCATATAACCACTTAACACCAAGCAAATTATTCCTTTTTCTTTTTATCAAAAATTCGAACCAACACAACATGATCAACTAAATAAAATCAACATGCATGATATTATATTTACATAATCACTCTTTAATACTTTAACTCTTAATTCGAAAGGTGCATCTCAACTCTATACAATTAACATACAATCACTTTGCATGCAATTCTCAATTAATACATCTCATAAATCACATAACCATTTAACACTTAACATATAATTCAACTTCTTAAAACCATACAAACCACATGCATGACTCAAAAACTCGTGTAAAACCAATTATCCTTAAAACCATCCTTGTTCACCATTTTTTTATAAAAATTCGAACTAAAAGGTCCCCTAATTTGACCAAATCCCAAAAGTCCTTAGTCTTATAAAATCTCAATCCAATTATCCTTATATCACTTAAACATCAATTACCTTTGATAAGCAACTCTTTCCACATTTTTATTAATAAAAATTTGAACCCAAACATCATGACAAAATCAAATAAAATCATATACAACCACTTAGAATTAACATGCATACTCCTAAACATCAACTATCTTTAAAAATCTTTTCCCCGCACGATTTTTTATCAAAAATTCGAACCTAACATGTGCCAAAACTGAATGAAATCTTGGAAATAAACATGCAATGATTTTTAATAACATGCATACGGGTCTTAGTGACATACATCCATTTTTATCCATCTAATCAAATAATCAACTTCCAATAACCTTATACCCAAACTTTTAAGCATAAAAACTTGATTTTTGACCAAGAACTCAAGTAAACATCAAACAACTAACATGCAATCTATATCACATCATATTTACACTAAATCACTTTAAAAATCTCATTTTTACAAACCCACCGGCTCTCATTTGATCATGGTTGGTGGTGGTCAAACTCGAGGGTGCCCATGCACGGGTCTCCCTTCGAGTTTTGAACCTCAAAATCATAAAATCTAGTGTATTATACTCTATTATGATCATACACCAAGAAATTGTGTTTTTCTTGTATATAATTAAAGAGATTATGTTGTAAAAACTTGCTTAAAAACTTACATGCAAAGAGTGTAAAGATAGAGGATTATAAAAGATGAAGATTAATGGTAAAATCTTTGAAATCTAGCTAGTATTTGATGTTGCATGTAGGGGGGGAGAGAGAGAGAGAACTCGGGTGAGAGAGAGGAAAAGAGAGAGTGAGCCGAGAGAGGGGAGGAAGAAGGAGGAGTATGTGGGGGTAGTATTTATAATGGAGTGGAGGGGCAAAAAGGAAAATTACCATTTTATTTTTCTCTTTTTCTTTTATTAACAAATTACTATGAAATGATTTAATAATTACACAACTTTATAAAACCCGAAAGTGTCACAAATCCATTTTAATATGAGTAATATGAAATTAGCTCTCTCCCCGTATTTTTAAATAAATTTTTGAGTGAATAGATTATTTGTTATGGATTTTACAAAAAAATCCCAAATAATAGAATTAATCCTCATAAAAATTATTTTAAAGTATCAAAACATCCACATAAATCCCACTTATATTTTGAAAAAGTCCCTTGGACTATTTTGAAGGCAATAAAGCAAATTTCACACCTTCATCACATTTCTATAATTTTATAAAAATGTTTTAAGATCAATGAAATCCTTATAAATCCTTTTAAAAACATTCAAAATAACGTCGATCTCAAGTTTGAACACTCATACATCAAATAACATGCAAACAAATAAGATCATCAAATACATTTCACATTCGCAATCTTAAACACTTTAATCCTTTTTAATATATGTTCCGTTTAACTTGATGGCCCAACGACACAGCTTAACCTCTTAGCTGACTCATTAAACTGGAACGAGTTACTTTACGTTCCCAGTTACTATTATACAACAATGACAAGCAAACCACAAAATCATTTAATCCTTTTATTTATTCATATAAATCCACATAAGTCTTAATTATAACATAAAACTATACTTTATTCATTTAATTACATCGTGAAATTTCCAGTTGCTACAACAAGTCTAGTGAAAGTTGTTTTATCCAAAGGTTTAGTAAAAATGTCAGCTAATTATTTTTCTGTTGGAACAAAAATAAGCTCAATGGTACCATTTGCAGCATCTTCTCTAATAAAATGGTACCTTACATCAATGTGTTTTGTTCTAAAGTGATTAACTTGATTAGCCACAATAGATATAGCACTAGTATTGTCACACATAATTGGAATTTTGTGTAATATTAGGTCATAATCGATTAGCTGATTTTTAATCCAAAGCCCTTGAGCACAACAACTTCCAGCAGCTATGTATTCAGCCTCAGCTGTGGAAGTTGACACGGATTGTTATTTCTTGCTATACCAGGATACAAGTCTTTGCCCAAGAAACTGACAGCTTGTGGCGCCCTCCAAACCCGGGTCAGAAGTTTGGGGTCCACACACACATCTTATTTCTAACATGCTTATAATAATAATAAAGATAATAATAATAATAATATGCAGTGACCCTACTTACCAACTACCCTGAATCGCAACAGGTTAAAGTATGCACACAAGCCAAACACATCTACTTATATTACAAACCGTTTAAATCCCAACTATTCAAACTCAGAACTGAGTATTAAACATTATTACAAACTTTTACAAACTTAAAGTATCCCAAAAGAAGCCTACTAGCTCAACTTGATCAACCTGTACCCCTAGCTCTCGCGCTGGACTGGGGATCCTCGCTACCAACTGGTTCCTTTTTAACTGGAAAAGAATATAAACAACATCGCACAAATGAGCTAACTAGCTCAGCAAGTCACAATGACAAAACTGAGAATAATGATCATCAGGTGAACGTGGTTATGATATCAAGTGAACAATGGATTATGATTTAGAATTGGATATTATAGTTTCATTTTAAAAACCAAGGTTAGGCTGCTGATCAGTCACGCACTAACCCCGAGCAAAGCACACATCACTGCTCTAACTACTGGATCCAAGGTACGCATTGGCCTAACTTGACCATTATATGGTCTGACCACGAATCTGGTCCACAATTTTATAAAAACAATCCAATTCTAACATAATAACAGAATAAACAATAATAAACAATAAACAGAATCATTAACAACATTGAGTGTTCAATAATGAAAGGGTTTCAATCTTCGTAAGGATTAATAAGGTAATTTCAAAGCTTGGATGCTGGGTAAGGAAAGAATTGGATAACAAAGGAAACGAACTTTCAGAGTTTCAAGGATTTGGTCTTTCAAAGCATAAGATACAATGGTTTGAGTATGTAGGTAATTCGATTCAGTGTATGGTATTTAGTTTGTATGTATTTGTGGAGTAGTATCGTATATTTGTGGTTCATATTTGGGTATACAACAATCAATGGTCTAGAAAGAATCAGGTTTACGGCTTAAGATCAATAACTGGATTCATGATTAGGGTTCAGTGCTTCAAAGCACTTGTAATATAAAACAGGACTATCAATCACTATAATATCTCGAGAAAGTTCAGAACACTTGCCTGGTATTAGCTTACTACACTGCACTCGCTTCCAATCACAATCGTCTTATTCCTCAACTACCTGTTTCCCTTTCCTACGTCTTGCCTCTTCTGCTCACATATCATAAGCATCTATCAATATTCAACTCATATGATTCTATTCAACATATACTCCTATCTACCCTTCATTTTACCCAAATCCGATTAACGGATTGAAAGTTACGCAATAAACATGTAAACATCGAATATACAGACCGACAGTCAACCAACAAGTCACATATAACACATAACACGTCACATAATCAATGATATCTCATTTATAAAGAAGTCTCGGGTCATAAATAGGCTTTCAGTTACTTAAAATGATTTTTAAAACTTTTTGGGAATTAAAACGGCTCGTTGGATCAATTTTGGAGTAATAAATAGGGTTCGGTTGGCTAATTCTGGCTTCAAAACAATTTTATAATAATTATCGAGCCTTGGAAATAATTTAGATTAATATTTTAAAGCTCAAAACTATTTTTCAGAATTTTTAAATCATTTTTAAATAATTAAATCTAATTAAATAATTAATTAAAATCAATTAATAATTAATTAAATTAATTAATCAATTAATTTTGGAATTAATTGACCAATTAATCAATTAAAAATTAACTGAAATTAATTAACTAATTAATTCAGATTTATTTTTGAATTAAAAATATTTTTTGGAATTAAAATAATAATTTTCAGAATTTTCAGAAATTAAAACGAATTTTTATAATAAAAATAAATAGGAAATATGATTTTTGAATATATTTAAAATAGGAATCCAACTTTTGCAAACTCTGGAAAGTTCAGGGACTGAACTTCATCGTTTTCAAAAGTCAGGGTACTAAACTGTAATTTTTCCAGCCCTCACCGGAAAACAGTCGAGGTTCGCCGGAGAACTCGACTCCGGCATCCTCCCACCACCACAAACTCCAGATTACATATACAATTTACCAGGAATCTAACCATACTCTTTAATCACACAGACAACCCCTGAATAGGCCGGAAAATAGCCGAGAAGTTCGCCGGTTTCCGGCGAACTCGACGTAAACTTCAAAGGACAACTCCCTTCTCTACAGACCTCGTTGATTTGTGAAACTTGTACGACTGGATTGCAAATTTTACAGAGAACACAACCCACTATACCACAACATCTATCTATCCCGAAATAAGAAACCCCCAAATTTTAATTAAGAACATTCATACGGGTTATAAACCCTAATTTCACAATTCGAAAATCAAACTCAATTTTGAACATGTTATTGAACTCCAAATCAGACGTATAATATATCAAAATCATCAGGAAAATAAGCTCTACAACATGCAATCATCAAATCATACAAACAATCATCCGAACAAAAATTCATATTTTTAGTAAAATTAATTCGAAAATAAATAAAAATATAGAAAATAAACCTTGATTCCTGCAGGTGTATGGATCACAGAATCTGATAGAGCTCTTCAAGACCTTCAAATCGGTTACTCGAGCTTTCCAAACAAAGATCAATAACACCTCTAAAAGTTGGTTTGATTCTTGGAAGATTATATGAATATAAGATTTTTCTCTGGAAAATTATATAATTATCTGTCTGCAAATGATTTTGATACGAAATAAAATACGGTAAAAGGCTATTTATATTTACGGAAAATTAGTATCCCGTTGGATCATTCCGATATAAAATGGTACGTTTATTTATAAAAACTGATCCAAACGGTATCGGTTTTCGGGATAATTATCCAAATCAGTATAATTTGTACTGCGGTCTTGGTCTCAGCGCCTGGTTACACGTATTACGGGGTGATAATTGTGATAGTTTAATAAAAAGCTCTCGTTTATCGAAAATATGAGTTTTATTAATTTACCGAAATGAATATTGTATCGAAAATGTTGCGCCGGGACCCGCGCAGGACAAACCGTACGCCGGATCGAAAAAGCTGAAACATGGAAAATGCTCGAAATATTGCAATTAGGTTAGGAAGGAGTTCTCGGAAGAGTTTCGAGTTCTAAAAACGTAAAAACAGATGACGTCGGTTGGTTCCCGTTTTTATAAAATAGATTTTGAATACCCGGAAAAAGATTTTATAAATTTCATATGATTCTTATAAATTCATACATCAACATAAAAATAATTAGGAAGATATGACAATTACCTATATTTTATTTTGGACATATAAAAATTAAAATACTCAATTAATATTATTTTTAAATATCCAAACACAGATAACACTTAACAGTTAATTCACAGAATAGATACTGATCACAGATAATAATTATTTTATTAGCAAAAATAATTACACGATATATCCCGGATATTACACAGCTTCCACTAGTGCTCTTTCTGTCAACCCTGCATCCAGCAAAATCTACATCTGTGTATCCAACAACTTCAAAACCTGTTCCCTTAGGATATCATACTCCCAAGTTTGGAGTCCCTTTTAAGTATCTGAAAATTCTCTTCACAACTATCAAGTGTGAATCCTTCGGATTGGCTTGAAATCTTGCACACAGACATGTTACAAACATAATGTCTGGTCTACTAGCAATTAAATACAGCAAATATTCAATCATTTCTCTATAACCAGAAATGTCTACACTTTTTCCTTTCTTATCTTCATCCAACTTAGTAGCTGTAGATATAGGTGTAGATGCAGGTGAACAATCAACCATGCCAAACTTCTTCAATAAATCCTTGACATACTTAGTTTGGCTGATGAAGATCCCATCACTTCTTTGACTGACTTGAAGTCCAAGAAAGTAACTTAGTTCTCCCACCATACTCATTTCATATTCACTATGCATAAGCTTTAAGAATCTTTGACATAACTTTTCATTTGTAGAACCAAAAATGATACCATCCACATAGATTTGAACTAGAATCATATCATCACCATGCTGCTTGTTGAACAGAGTCTTGTCAATTGTACCTCGAGTAAATCCATGATTAAGCAAAAATTCTGACAGTGAGTCATACCAAGATGTAGGTGCTTGTTTTAGTCCATAGAGAACCTTGAGCAACTTGTATACAAAATCTGGAAATTCTGGATCTTCAAAACCAGGTGGTTGTTGCACATATACCTCTTCTTCCAACTCACCATTAAGGAATGCACTCTTTACATCCATTTAATACACTTTGAAGTTTGAATGTGCAACAAATGCAAGAAAGATCCTTATTGCTTCAAGTCTTGCAACTGAAGCAAAAGTTTCATCATAGTCAATTCCTTCTTCCCGTGAGTATCTTTTTGCAACCAGGCTTGCTTTTTTTTTCTTATTACAATCCCATTCTCATCCATTTTGTTCCTGAACACCCACTTTGTTCTAGTTACACTTCCGTTCTTAGGTGCATGAACCAATTCCCAAACTTTATTTCTTTCAAACTGATTTAGCTCCTCTTGCATAGCAGATATCCAATCAGGATCAAGTAGAGCTTCTTCAGTTTTCTTAGGCTCAACTTGTGAAAGAAAATATGCATGTAGATATTCATTTGCAGTTGCACTTTTTGTTCTCACTCCAGCAGTTGGATCAACAATATTGCTTCTCTTAGGTGACTCATATCCCACTTTCTGGTGTGAGTTTGTTGACTTGTGTTTTCTGCATTTTCTTCACCATTGGTATGACTTGCAGAACTTTCTCCTCTTTCTCCCCCTGAGTTTGTGCTATCAAATTCAGGTATATGAGATGAGCTTCCATTCTCATGATTCACTTATTCAGTAGACTCTTCATCACTCATGTGATTTGTATTGACTTCAGCTTCGTCCTCGGAATCACTATCAATCTTGAGATTTTCAAATTTTAGGGTCACGACTTCATTTTTATCAAGGCATTCCAAGCCTGGACACTTGTCATCATCAAAAGTAATATATGTGCTTTCCATAATTTTCTTTTGTTCAATCATATAGACCTTGTATGCAGTTATTTCCAATGAATATCCCAGAAAAATTGCCTCAAAAACTTTAGAGTCAAATTTTCCCACATATTCAGAGTTGTCCTTTAGAACATAACACTTGCTTCCAAACACATGAAGATGCTTCCAGTAGGCTTCCTTCTTGATAAGATTGAGTAGGGTGATTTTCCAAGATTCTTGTTAATGAGATATCTATTTTGAGTGTAGCATGCAGTATTGACAACATCTTCCCAAAACCTAGTTGGCAAATTTGCATCTTGTAGTATATTTCTAGTAGCCTCTACTAGTATTCTATTCTTCCTCTCAACTACCCCATTTTGCTGAGGGCCATATCACCTGTCATATATCTTGAGCATCCACTGTCTATGATCCATATGACTTTCTTCCCTTTGCCCTGCACACAATGAGTTTAGGTGTGTTTAGCAACCCATGCAGTGTTGGGTATTTTTCTCTTGTTAACAAATTTGATAGAGGTAGAGTTTGTAAAGTTCATTAATTGATGTGCATTATCCTTTCTAGCTGAGGACTCAATACTGACTTCCTTAAGGTCAACTTTCATCTGTGGCAACTTGTCATTACATTCATATTACAAGGTATGCAATAAAACTTGTCATAGAATGATTATGGAACTTCAGTTTTTGCTTCATTATACTTTCATGCTCCCACTCCTGGCTTACTAACAACCTTTTTGCAAAAGTGAGTTAGATGATTAACAAAGCCAAATCTTTGACATTGTCTTCTTGGAGCATCTGCAGCAAATGCAAAGTTATTGCTTTTGTTTACCCCTACTTTCCCATTTCTGTTTTTCTTCTTCTTTCCTGCATTCTCGGTTTTGACTTCCTTGGTTGGTTTCTTGGGTGTTTGATCTACCATGGGCTTCTTCTCAGCTTGAGGAGTCGTAGCTGATTCTGTGCATTTCTTCTCTTTATCCTCATCAGCAAGTTCTTGCTTTGTCAACAACGCTTTTTCACTAAAATTGGCTTCACATGCTTTGAACAAAGGTGCATCCACTTTCCACATTATAACTGGGACATCTTCATCCATTTTGGTTTTGCCTCTATCACCTTCAACCTTTTTGTTATTGTTCAATGCATTATAATCCAAGCCAATAGCTATGTTTGTACAATGCTTGTTCTTCTCATGGTACTGACCAACCAACTAAGATGCATTCCTGAATGATTTCAATCACTTTATTCTTCTCTATCTTCTCTCTTAACACAACTTCAATCTCATTAGCACACTTCAGCTTGTTCTTTAGATACTCATTTTCTTGTTTGACTGCCTCAAGCTCCACAAGCATTAGTTCAAACTTCTGTTTCTCACTCTCAAGCTTCTCATTAGCCTTAGTTAGCCTATTGACCTCCTCAGTAGCTGCTACCATGCTAGTGTGGATATGAAACATTTCTATGCTCATATTTTCAACAGTTTCCTTATATTGACTTTCATTTAAATCAATAGTGGTAAGAGTTGGTACCTGGGCTTTTGATGAGGATGACTCTCCTTGTTCTTAGGCCATTAGTGCATAGTTTCCTACTTCCTCCTCATCATCATTATCTGAATCATCCCAACTCTTTCCCTCTGTAATATAAGTTTTTCCTTGTTACTTTCTTAGAAGAGCCTCATACTTTGCCTCCAATTCAAGATAAGCCTTGTCCTTCTTCACCTTTTTAGGCTTCCTGTATTCTATACCAAAATAACCCAATTCATCATAATTGAAGTACCTGATCTTTGACATGTTTATAGATCCTGTTTTGTAGCCATTTTTGCTTCCAGAATTGAACTGTGTCTTTCCCTTCCAATTGTTGTCTTTGTTGGATGTTTGTCCCTTATTTCTGAAGAACTTTGGTTTCTTTACTCTAATGTTAAATAATTTCCTTGCTAAGTAAGCCATGTACTAATCTAACTCATCCAATTCATCCAGGGTGTAGAATTCATCCTCTTCAAGTTCAAGAATAACTTGCTTCTGTGGTTCCTTGTTCTTTTGCTCACTACTTGAAGCAACTGGAGTATGGACTTCTAACTTATTATCAAATGATTGGTTGTCATTAACAATTAGGGCACTTGAACCATCCACAATGTGTCCTTGACCAGCTCTCAAAGATTTCCTTTGGATAATTTCCAGTTCATATGTTTTTAGAATACCATACAACACCTCTAGTGACATCCTACCCAAGTTTCTCCCTTCTCTTATTGCTGAAAACTTCTGTCCTCAGTGGTCAGGAAAGGTGAGCAAAAATTTTAAGTTAACCTCCTCAGATTCATAGTATTTGTCATGAAGCTGCAAGTCATTTATCAGCTTGTTAAATCTTTCAAAGACATCAGTTATACTCTCCTTTGGTTTAGCCATAAAACCCTCATATTGAGAAACCAAAATCGTCCTTTGATTTGACCTAATCTCCTCTGTTCCCTCATATAGAATCTCTATTTTCTCCCAGATCTGTTTGGCTGTGTCACAGTTGATAATGTTGTTGTACATTACATTGTCAAGTGACTCTATTAGAATCAGTTGCAAGCCACTATCCAGAGAGACTTTTTTTTTCAGGTTCAGTGTACTTTGAGGGATCTTTAGGTGTATAATGAGATGGGATGACCATGTCTCCATCTGTAGATTCCTCAACTCTTTCCATGGGACTGAAAGGACCATTTTTGAGAATTTGAACATATAATAGGTTGGCCATCTTTATAAACAACAACATCTTCTTCTTCCATAGTGTGTAGTTAGTTTTATCAAATGTTGGGATTTTAATACTGCTAATCTTCTGTGTCTTCATTCTTCCAAGATCTTTAATCTATTTGCTTTCAGATTTTGCTCTAATACCACTTGTTGGGTAATGAATACAACACAGAGGAGGGGGTGAATGTGTTTTAGACAATTTTTATCTCCTTTTGATTTTCTTTTAAAAGGTGAACAAAGCAGATATGAAATATAACAATATTATGTAAACTGAAATGAAAACAGTGCACACAATATTTCAAAACTCACTTAATTTTATATTAAGATCAAGTTAGTGTTTTGCTACAAATCTGAGTTCTTTTGTTTTAAGAAACTCAGCTTCTTTCTTGAGAGAGTTACAAGTTCTTAGATCAAATTTTTTTACACTTGTTGCGTAAAATACTGATGTGCAAGTGTACACAATCGCAAACAAGTAATATAATAGTAAATACCAGATATCGTTCCTCAAGGACTGTATGTTTGTATAAATCACAATTAAAATCCAAAAATTGAGTTATAGAACACAAGAATGAAGTATTTGATTTATCTAATTAAAATATTTAATAACTAGATTAACTAATTAATAATATGCTAGAAAAGAGAGTTGGATGTTCAAATACGAGAAGCCGAGTCAAGATAATTACTTCCCCCTAATATGTTCATGTCGGTAATAAAGCAGTGTATATTACAGCAAGATCACAGCTCATTAGCTAGAATTCAATGGTCGTAGGTTCCTCTCGAAATCACTATGGTATAATTCCAAAAAAATAAACTTACATATGTCTATCCCAATTTACTCTTCAGAATTTATCTAAGCATCAATTCACAAAGCTATGCATGGTCACAATATATATCTATACCGTAACAATATTATAATCAAAATATAAGCATGCACCATTCAAGTATCGTGTCAATTAACTATAACCCTCTCAGTATTATAATTAACTCGTACACCTACTAGAGTTGATCAGACAATATCAAGTATGTAACATGATATCCACTTGAATGAATAAACTGTAAACTGCATATAGTAATTCTTATCAAAACACCAACAATCCAATACTAGGGTTCCATAAAAATCCCAACTCATATAAATTTAGTTCATAATCAAAGTATTAAAACAATCCCAAGATAACCAATATATATTCATAAGAAGAGATATAAAAAGATGAGAAAAAATAAAGCCAAATAGATGTCTCCAATGGCTGAATTCTTCTCCGTTGATGGCTTCTTCTCCTCCTCCCCCGTTGATGCTTCTTCTCCTCCTCCCTTGTGTGGCTACTTGTCTCTTGTCTCTCTCTCTCTCTATTAGGTCTAGTCTAATCTAATAATATATAATAAAAGTCTTTTTAATGAATTAAAGCAAATACAAGAAGATTTCCCAATTAGAATTGAATTCCAAGAAAGTGGAAATTCGTAGTTAACTTTTGGGCTCTGATTCTGGGCTGATTAGGCTGGGCTATGAAAACCAAGACCAATTCCGAATTGAATCTCTTCTCATAAGCTTTCCATGGGTTTTTGAATCGTCAGAATCGGACTTCTAGAACTCCAGATATGGCCCAAACAGTGTAAACTGCGCAGCTGGCCCATAAAATCCAATTTTTAATCAAATAAAACTCCAAATCTGATTTTTTAAACTCCAAAGCTCCCTTTATTATATATCCTTGTTACCTACAATAAAAAATTAATATTTATTAAATAAAAATCTAAATCAATACAAAATAACCAAAATATAGGGACAATTTTAAGATAAAGTGCACGCTTATCACATCCCCACAGTTAGCATCTTGCACGTCCTCGGGCAAAGAATAAAGAAAAAGTCTAAGTCCTAAATTATTAGTACCACTGTCGTAGGTGATCACGGTTACATTTGGCATATGCAACAAGCCCTTTAAACCCCAAGGTAGCCCTAGTGGACGAGTAAGGTCTCGTGAGGGCCTATAGCGAATGTACCCACAAAATTCCTGTAATAACCCCAAAATTTTCAACTTTTTGTAACCCTTGTGAATAGTGTTTTAGCTAAATGAGAAAACTTTTCACGCCACACTATGTAGGGGTTCTGTTATGGATATTCTGGGATATTATTAGTACTCTATGTAGTATATAAGTGTGTGTAAAGATCGTCAGAATCCAATTCCGAACACTTTAGTTTTTCCCGGAAATCCACTAGATACGGAGAGAATTGAGTATAAGGTAACAGGATAAAAAGGATTTAAATTAAAGGATTATAATAGAGGATCATAAAAAGGAATATAATGTATTGAGAAAGGTTAAGGGAACCTAAGTAATAAGATCTCGGGTATGATCCTTCAAACGATAAACGAGAACGAAAGTTAAGCGAACCGTATAACAGATCAGCGGTCATTAGGCAAATGATTAGGAAGTTAATCAAAGGGATTAGTGGGAATGATGTCATCCAACCAATAGAAAGGGGACAAGGAGGGAAAGATGACATCACCACATGACACAAGCATGACATGGGAAGGAAGGAGGTGTGGTGGCTTTGTAACCACACAAATTCAAGGGCAAGAAGGTAATTGACTAAATCAAACACAAAAACAAATCAACCAAGCCAAGCAAATTCATTCTTGATCAAAATAAAAAAGAAACCAAGGCCTTGTTCATCTTTTCTCTCGGCTTTTCACAATTCAAAAGGCAAGAAAAATTCAAAAATCAAAGATCCAAGCTTCCTAAATTGGTGAGTAAATTCCCTAATCATCTTCATGCTTAGTTAGGGCTATATCATGAGTTTAAGCCATTAATTCCTTCTCAATCTTCTTCATTTAATCAAAGAAGAAGACTATGAATAGTGTTTTCAAGTTTTTAACTTGTAGTTTTTCTTGTTTTCCTTGAAGATCCAAGCATTCCTAAGACTTCTCAAAGCTTCTTAAGGCTTCCTAGCTCCTCCCACCACTTCAAGGAAGGTATACCATCTCCAAACCCTAGATTCCTATATATTATAAGATGATTTTGATTAGTAGGGTGCTATTGTAGCTTGTTGTTGTGATTTAGAGTTTGGGATTTGAAATGGTAGTGAAATGGAATGGTAAATGTTGTGGTTTTGATTAAAAGAACTTAAGTATGATTAAAGTTAAGCTTAGGCATAAGTATGAATGATTAAATTGAATTGGTTGGGGTTGTTATGATGTGATAAGGATGGATGTTGGTTGTATGTTGGATTTGAGGTTGATTTGGGATGGTTTTGAATGGTTTAAAATATTGGAAATCGCGTAAACATAGCCGTCGTAACGTCCGATTTTCTTTAGACTGTTTTTGTGCATAATATTAGGACCCGAGAACCCCCTGCTAGATTATGACCACTGCCATGTTTAGATAGTTCGTGTTACGAGCTTCGTTTTGATATGTAGTTCGTTCGATTCCGATGCACGGTTTAGGAGAAACGACCGTTTCAAGTAACGGCGTTTCGCGAACGAAACTTTTCCCCTCGCCTTACTTTGAAACATAGGTTAAAGACCGAAAAGGGTTAATTAATGTATGAAACATTTATGGTAAGTGTGTTAGGCAGTTGGTAAGACACTCGCGAAGGAATTGCCTTAAAACTCGTAAAGGTTAAATTATTAAAAATGGTGGAGCCGAGGGTACCCGGGTGACTTAAGCAAATCAGTAAGCGCAAAACGAGCGTTAGAGTCTGAGTTGGTTAGAGTATAGATTTACAAGTGACTTTGGTTTAATTCCAACTTACTTGTTGCTTATAGGTTACCAGACTCGTCCCGAGCCATTCGTAACCCCCAGTCGCTCAGGCAAGTTTTCTACCCGTTATAACTGTTGTTGTGATGTAAATATATGTATATGCATTATCTTGTGATAAGTGCATGATTGTTATTAGCAAATTTTGCGATATATTGGAGCATGCTGATATGGTATATATGCATGTCTGTTTCATAATCTGGTTATCTATCTGTTGATTTCGATGCTTATAGTTGCATAATACCTATGCTAGAGATAAGCAGTAGTTGCGTATACCCTTAGTATAGGGGACCCAAAGGTGAACATATTTCTAAACCGGGAGTCGATGTTCCCGAGTATAATATATATATTTTTATATATATATGGTTATAGTTTTCCAAACTATTAATCGAATAAGGTTTATTCGATAACTTTTATTTTATTAATTGAATACTATTTTGAATATTCATTCGAGGGTTATGACTCAGTTTATTTTATTATTTGAATATGATTTGAATATTCATTCGAGGGTTATGACTCAGTTTATTTTATTATTTCAATATGATTTGAATATTCATTCGAGGGCTTATGACTCAGTTTATATTATTTAATGATTATTAATTGGATATTCATTTGAGGATGTATGACTCCTTTATTTTATTTAATGAATATTATTTATAATATTCATTCGAGGTATTATGACTCCGCTTATTACTGAAATATATTCTTTATTTTATTAAAGAATAATGTGTCAATAATCAAACTTATTTTCGATTATTCAAATAAAGATAATATTTTCATATAAGTGTATCTTTGGTTATTTAATACTCGTTTCAAGTATAAGTTTTAATACTTCTACTTCAATTATTTTTATAAAGATAATTCTTTGTGGGAATATTATTTAAATAATAATATTCAGATATTTTCTAATATATCGGGATTGATTTATTTCATTAAATCAGCATTACTCCAAACATTCTTAAAAATGTTTTCGAGTCTTCAAAATGAATTTAAAAGGTAGAGCGGATCCCAAAACTTCTTTTCAAATTCAAGATCTTCCATTTTAAGGGGACTTGAATACTCGCTCAAAAATCTAAGGGATCCGGCTATGTGGTGTATTTTATATTCGCAACAAGGTTGCTGTTTTGATAAATGAATTGATTACTTGCCCAATGTTCGGGAAGTAAGCCCATCTAATTGAGTCGGCATAAGCGACAGGCCGGGGTACGGTCTATCAAAGTGTAAGTGGCTGGGTGGCAGTCCATCAGCGCGTAAGAGGCCGGGTGGCGGTCCAGCACAAGGTCCTTATGTGGCCAGGGTGATGACCGGTGGGGGATTCATCCATCTACTAGTAGAAAAGGTTACTTATTGGTATCTTTGCCTGATCAGCAAGATATCTGGTTTATGCCAAAATTCTTTTCCTTCCAAATTCATTGGATATTGCAACTCTGTTCATACTTTACATGACAGAGGTTTTCAGGAAATGTATGGGAGATATATATGAATATATTTATATATCGGGACTTAATGAAGTATCTCGTAACTTCATTATTTATAATGACATTCAAAGATTGAATCTATTCAAATCTTGTCTTGTAGTCTCATCTATGTGATGAACCTTTGAAACTGATTATAACTTGAACGGGGGTAGTTCAAGTAGTATTTGGGAAAGATATAAGTATTTTGGGGTATCTTGTAACTTCATCTTTTAAACTTATATCTAGTTAATGATTGTCTTATGAATGACAAAGATTTTCGGAAAAACGTTGAGACAAGGTTAGATATATGAGATCACCTTGCAACGATATTTTTTATATATACAGTTATAAACTGGAACTTTGTGTATATTATGCATGGAAGAGGACTTCCAATATTTTGAAAAGTATATATGTATATATATATATATATACTGAATATTTTGCGACTTCATCGCATTAAGTTATCAACTTGGTTCATTTCTTTTGACCAAGACTTTCATGAGTATTATGAGTAGGCTCATATATTGTTAATCATTATACATATTATTTGGTGGGCTTGCTGCTCACCCTTGCTTTCTTCTTTCATCACACAACATCAGATAGATAAGATGAACAGGACCAAGCTCCCGATTCGCTAGCGGTTAGAAAACGTTCTGCAGTCTTCGGGGAGCGTTGATGCCGCCGTAGCTGAGGTAGGAAATACCAATAGGCTAGGCTTTCAACTTTTGATGTACCAGATTTATGTATATTTATGAATTGTAATAATGGCAAAGGAAATGTAAATTTATTCAGAAAACCTTTTAAGGTGTATTGGCAGATAATTGTGGAATAAAATGACTTGTGATTATTTTTTTTGGATGTTCATCTCTGAGACTATAACGTGTGGTGTGTGTGTTTATTGTGGGGTCACAGTACAGAGTAGTTGTTTAATTATTAAGATTGGGTATTATTAAGGGAAATGGAACTCGTGACAACCCGGATCCCCGACCCCGGATTTGGGGGTGTTACAATTCCCAAATATTTTCTGACTACCAAGTCTCAAACATAAAATATATCATAGCACTCTACACATGCAAATATAGAGATGTAATAGCTCATAGATGTCATATAATGCAGTTCCTCAACTTTATACACCAACACAACTATTCAAGCACGCACACATAGTCTCACAAGACTAAAATAATCATGAATAACATCAAAGTCTTAATCAACAAGAAAATAGCATGCTTTGGATAGAAAAATAACCTCACAAACACTCAAATCACACAAGTTTTTAGTTGTAATTGTATCACTCAATTTCAGTCAATTGCACATGTGCTACCATAAGCTTGCTTGTCCACCAAAATCTCTAGACTTTGCGCACATGTATAAATTAAAAGGTCTTTGTCCAGGGTTGTAACGAGGCTTAGGAAATGGGTAGGATATCAAAGAAATAGGTTAAAAAGTGGCTAAACTTGGTAACTAGCAGAGCAAAGTGTTCACTTTTAATTATAGCACCCAACATGAAAAGTAGATCACGTACCTTCCCGCTTTAACATTATACAAACCAATGAACACCAACTTTACTTGATCTTCTTGTTGCTTAATTTTTTTTCTTCTGTTTTTTTCAAAGTCAAGTTATTCTCCAGTAATCAAGGGCAGTGAAAAGTTACCAAGATATTGTACTTAATACCAGCACATGTATATGGATCGTTCCTTTCATATGACATTGCACTTGCTACCCATTGATCTCAAAGGAGTACTTGATAATTTTTTTCAATACATAATTTTTTTTCTTTTTCTTTTTATTTTAGAAGATCAATTATATGCAACATCTTAATTCCCACCAAAATATCCCACTTGAACAAAAAAATCCCCACACTTAAAATTTTACCAATCCCAAACATAAATCACCATGCTCTACTAGTTAATCAAGACAAAAATGAAGAATTAAGCTCAAGAATTAATTTACTGATAAACGAAGAGAAAACATATAGGCTCAAGGGGGCTCACTAAGGATTATTTTTAGGGTACTGTTTGGGACAATACGGTTAATCCTAGTGCCTTTATCATTTTTACACATACACAATATCAATATGCGCACAACCCGGTTTAAAGCAAGTTCTAGAGCAACATGCACAATGACGAATAGCTCACAAAAATAGATTGATAAAAGGATACATCAATCATAAATTAAGCCCAAGATCTCACAGGGTAATAGCATGTTATACTCATTAAAATTGACAACGACGTACATTCAAGTTTTAAATTTTCACAAGACCGTACAACACATCATCATGCATAAGGTATTTTACGCCAGGAAACATACACATGACACACGAAAAGTAAGTCTACATTGTGTGTACTTATCCTTATAAACACGTTATATTGACAAGACAATCATAATTTTTTTTTGTGTTTTCCTAATTTTCACACTATAACTCACAATCGTGAACACATCATAAAACTACATTAAAATAAAAGAAAACTCCCCGGGATTAAAGATGGATGTTGTTGTGAATAGCCAAATGCGTACAAAAACAACGATTTTGTACACCATGGGTAGCAAAGCTCTCCCCACGGGTAGTCCGTCCAATCCAAGTCGCCTCATCATAGGTAGTCCAACCCTCACCGTGGTGTGCGTGTCTTATGTTCTAGACTAAATAAACTGATCTTCTGGACCTCCAAATCCGATCTCCACCATTCAAAAGTTAGATTTCATAATAAGAAAGATGATGTCCAAAATTTAAGACGATCTGACCGTTGAAACTCTGGGAAATGCAAAAACAAGGCAGCTGACTCGACCAGAAAATTTCCTGAAAATTTTACACCATAGTGTAAAATTTCACACCGCATCTCCTAATGGCCGTTTAATTATCTTTTATGGGACCACATCCTCTACAATAAGATCCAACTTCCTTCTTCTATCAAAAGTGCTTGTGACATTGTCATCACGTAATGTTTGTATACCAACAAAATATATGATATCCCGAATATTTGAGATCATCAATCCATTACTTGACTTGCGCATTTGCAAAATATCCGAAAGCAATTCTTCTTTATCAGGAGGTAAATCTGCTGAGATAATGATGGATAAAGTCAGAGAATAGCTGCAATAAACCTCTTTAGAATGAAAATGCATCTTCAATTCCAAATCAGGTGGTTCTTTAGTAGATACTTTTGGAGGGTCGACTTTTGAAGATAACACTTTCAATGACTCAAAACAATGCATTGTCTCCGCTTCTTGTGAATTAACCTCCACCAAGATTAACTCTTCCTTATTCTCATATCCAGAATTAAGAATATTCATGTGCTGTTCCAATGTATCTTCATATGGAATATGCTCTAATATATCAGAAACTATAAAATTCTTAATAAATAATGTTGAAGATTCATATGTATAACTTTCAACATTAGACGTAGCTTGAAAGACCTCCGTAATTTTTCATTTTCAACAAACATGGGTTTTTCCTGCTCATTCTCATCATCAAGCCCTTCTTGTGATGAAGTTCCAAGATAAGCTCCTTCATTGATCCATGAATAATTGGGAGTTTGCACCAATGGTTGATTGATATCGAAGCAAATATAATCGGGATTAGAAGGGCAATAGTCATAGGTATGAGCACCGTAGCAGAAAATACACGAAACATTATTAGCTTGACTCCTTGGTGGACTCGGTGGTTCCCATATAGGTTGATTCTTTTCCATGCATAAATTCTTAACCATCTTCGCCATAAAAGATATTCTAGCTTGCAAGGAAAGAATTTCAGGATATTGAGCAGTACACTCTTTATCATACATCATATCAATCGCGTATGGAAAATACATAACTCTATATTGTTAAACCTGATAAACAACAAGAATTAGTCAATTACGTACAAAAAATCAAACCAAACTGAAAGATAATTAACTTTGCAATAAATACAATAACAATCCCCGGCAGCGGCGCCAACAAATTGTTGCGTAAAATACCGATGTGCAAGTGTACACAATCGCAAACAAGTAATATAATAGTAAATACCAGATATCGTTCCTCAAGGACTGTATGTTTGTATAAATCGCAATTAATATCCAACACTTGAGTTATAGAACACAAGAATGAAGTTTTTGATTTATCTAATTAAAATATTTAATAACTAGATTAACTAATTAATAATATGCTAGCAAAGAGAGTTGGCTGTTCAAATACGAGAAGCCGAGTTAAGATAATTACTTCCCTCTAATATGTTCATGTCGGTAATAAAACAGTGTAATACTACAGCAAGATCACAACTCATTAGCTAGAATTCAATGGTCGTAGGTTCCTCTCGAAATCACTACGGTATAATTCCTAAAAAATAAACTAAAATATGTCTATGCCAATTTACTCTTCAGAATTTATTTAAGCACCAATTCACAAAGCTATGCATGGTCACAATATATGTCTATACCGTAACAATATTAGAATCAAAAGATACAAGCATGCACCATTCAAGTATCGTGTCAATTAACTATAACCTTCTCAGTATTATAATTAACTCGTACACCTACTAGAGTTGATCAGACAATAGCAAGTATGTATCATGATATCCACTTGAATGAATAAACTGTAAACTGCATATAGTAATTCTTATCAAAACACCAACAATCCCATACTAGGGTTCCATAAAAATCATAACTCATATAAATTTAGTTCATAATCAAAGTATTAAAACAATCCCAAGATAACCAACACATATTCATAAGAAGAGATATAAAAAGATAAGAGAAAACAAAGCCAAATAGATGTCTCCAATGGCTGAATTCTTCTCCGTTGATGGCTTCTTCTCCTCCTCCCTTGTGTGGCTACTTGTCTCTTGTCTCTCACTCTATTAGGTCTGGTATAATCTAATAATATATAATAAAAGTCTATTTAATGAATTAAAGCAAATACAAGGAGATTTCCCAATTAGAATTGAATTCCAAGAAAGTGGAAATTCATAGTTGACATTTGGGCTCTGATTCCGGGCTGATTAGGCTAGGCTATAAAACCAAGACCAATTATGAATTGAAGCTCTTCTTATAAGCTTTCCATGGGCTGTTGAATCATCAGAATTAGAATTCTAGAACTCCAGATATGGCCCAAACAGTGTAGACTGTGCAGCTAGCCCATAAATTCTGATTTTTAATCAAATAAAACTCCAAATCTGATTTTTTAAACTCAAAACCTCCCTTTATTATATCTCCTTGTTACCCACAATAAAAAATTAATATTTATTAAATAAAAATCTAAAGCAGTACAAAATAACCAATATATAGGGACAATATTAAGATAAAGTGCACGCTCATCAACACTAAAGATAAAGGACCGGTGTTTACTTTATAAATCAGTAAACACTGGTTTACAAAATGTGTAATAATAAGTACTAAAACCTTTCTAAAAGTGAACTTTAAATCTTTCTATTTTTGGCTTAGTAAATCTCAGCCAATCCAGTAGATCTGCTACCCTTATCTGAAAGTTAATCTTGGTCTTTGATCTTGCACTCTTCAAGATGCTTTTGTAGACTTGTCAATCCATTTGATTAGATTGTTTGTTGATTGATAATCCTGAATATTTAACTTGTCTGCATTTCGTACTTTGAGGTTTATGTCGAGATCTCCAGTTGTTCTATAGATAACTGACATCTCGATAAGTATAGTGACTTGTCGAGATCTCTTAGTTCTCTATAAGTGTTTTTGAATTTTCAAGATCTCCTAGTTCTCGAAGTGTACTTGGCTTGTTGACATCTCCCAGTTTTCATATCTTAATTTGACTTGTCGATATCTCTGAGACTTCTTGATAGACCATTTTAGACTTCTCGATAAGTCATTCTGGAGTTCTTGAATGACTTCTCTATATGAATTGATCTATGACTTGTAGATATTTTGAATTAGAACATTTTCCTAAAACAGATTTATTCAACTCCAAGCTTCTTCACAATTTCTCCGAGGCGTGATCTTCTTGATCTTCTTCCATAGTTTATTCTTAGGCTTGAGACTGTTTACAAAAAAAATACTTCACTCTAATCTTTTACATTTTTACAGACTCAAGTAATACAGTAAAAAATACAAATTTAGATTATCAAACAACTAATTCTTAGGGTTGTCAGTTTGACTTAGTCTTGTTCTAATGCAGACATGTCTTGCACAATAATCATCGCAATAGTTTTAATGGTTTGATTGTTGATCAACCAGGTGATTTTTTTTGGATGATGTTGTTGTTCTTATTTAAGAGGGCGAAGTATTGTGAAAGCAAGGATCGGGTGACTCAGTGGTGAAAGGAGGCACTCGTGGTTGATGCACGTGATTTTATGGATGAATATATCCTTATGATGAAGAGCGGTAGTTTGGAGGTATTGGAGGTCACTATACGGGTTTTAGTGATTCTCAAAAGTTGGAAGAACGAGATGAATGAATTTTTGTTTAAGGGGAGGCATCGGCCCGTTGGGCGTTGATATTTTGATGGTTACCATTCAACCTGATCTGGGGTATTGGGTTGAAGGTGAGGATTGTTGGGTTTAAACCCAATATGTGGTATGGGCTTGGTGATATACGTATAAATGGATTGGGTAATAATTGTATGTGTTGACAATTATTATTATAATGGGACTGAGTAATAATTGTATGGGTAAAAAATTATTATTATAATCAGATTAGATATGCCTTGTTGGCTAAGTCTGTGATGGTTATTTGTACATAGTCATGTTATTATTTTGATGTGTGCTTAATAGATGTAGTCATCTTAGATATCGCGTAGGAGATGCTTGTGCATTAGTTGGCTCAAGTATCAATTTGGACACCATTGAGGTCTTATGTATTGATGTATTACTGGTAATTATTTGAATTAATAATACAAGTTTGAATGTGGGTTTTTCACGTGATATATGTTTTGTGTGTACTCCGTATTGGTATAATTGAATCTCGAAGATATGTGTGTGTTTCCTCCTAACAATATATATATATAATCGTCATCAGCAACAAAATCAAGTCCATTCTACCCAGACTCCTCAAACAAAGCCATCATTTGATTAATTCAGTTTTCTAGATAGTAAGTATTAACTTGACAGTAAACAAATTAAATTTAAGTTTGATCCACCATTAAAAGATTAAGAAAATCTCCGCTACAGTTTTAAAATCCAATCTTTTCTATAATATTTGTAGTCATATTAAAGAAAAATGAATGTAGGCATGTTCAAGATTAAAGACATAATTATTGTTAATAATATGTCTTTCTTTCTTCAATCTCTGAGTAGTTTGAAAATACTTTTGCTTTTAAATATTTATTCTGAAAGGAAATTAGCACTCTATAACAATGTAAACAAACTTTACAACAAATTAGTAGAATCAGACACTAAATCATGATATAAACTTTTATCATTAGGCCCTAGCGGTGGAAGATACAGCCAATTATCATTTAAATTTTATTTATAATCACATTAAATCTTAATAAAAGTAATTATCATATAAATTTTATTTATAATCACATTAAATCTTGATAATAATTGGACACATCAAAAATACGCACAATGCATTTTTGGCTTCCAAATGAATGTTTACCATAATCAGTATTCACTAAGCTACTTTTCCTTATTCACTAAGCAACTTACATCCAACGTACTGAGTTAAAGAATTATAACTTCCTACCTGAAAAATATTGTAGCCCCGAAACTTTACACACTTTTTATATTTAACAAATTCTTCTTGAAAAAAAGATTTACCATCACCGCGTGCTTGTTTTTCGGATAATTTAGGCATCTCATTATCTTGGAGATCCTCTAAAAGTAAAAGGCCAATAGAAAACGACTCAGAACTGATGTCTAAAATGTTCAAAACCTATGTCTACGTGGGTGTAATTAAAAGTCTCTATTTTTCACATCGGCCCTTCTTCGCTCACGCGATATTGCTGGTTTTGGACCAATGCGAACATCAATTTTGGACCAATATTAAAGTCAATGTAATATATTATTTCTAGATATATAATTGATATATTAGACATACTAAAACATCATTTAAAAACTGATGTGAAAAATAAGAAACTATGTCAACTGGACTATACGCTTCTGTAATCATCAATTTTTGTCTGATGTAAGAAACTCAAATAACCAATAAAGAAAGCAATGTAATATCATAAAAATATATGTGAGTGGTTTGTTTGAGAGAGTCGAGAGAAAGAAATAAGATAATAAAAAAGATTTGAGAGAGAGATACGGAAGAGAATTGTGAAAATATAGGGGAGGAGATTGAGAAAATATCGGGGAAAATTGCTAGATAATGACTCGTGCCTCACACGGGTTATTATGCTAGTTGATTTGTAATGGAGAAATTAGGATAGGAAAATAGCAGCCCGAGCAGCGCCATGTTAGACACTTGTGATTTTCCTTTATACGAATATATATATAGATAATAGAAAGATAGATGAGTATTAACTTTAAGTTTTTGGGATTTTTTGAAAAATACCCAAGTTAAAAAATATTTTTACAAAAATACTGTCATATTTTAAAAACTTTTGCAAAAATACTTTTTAATTTGTAAAAACACTATTTTTCAATTTTTTTTGCAAAAATACGGTTTTGACAATTGGAATCAACTGGATGCAAACTTTGACGAGTTTCTGCAATGCAATCTTAAATGCAACCAAAAAAAATTCATTCAAAGTAATTATGTATCTACTTGATTTTGGTTGATTCCGTATTTTTGTAAAAAAAATCAAAAGATAATAAAATCGAAAAGATTTTTAGAAAAAATAGTATTTTTGATAATTTTTCTATTTTTTTTCTAGTTGTGATAAATCCCCTCGAATGTGTTGGTGCGGTGATTGAGCTCCTGTACCTCTTGCAGGAGGTCAATGGTTCGACTCTGTTCGTGCGTGTGTAATCAATTAGGAAAAAAAAGAAAAGAAAGTGGAAAGGGCAAAAAGGGTAATTAGGTAAAAACAGAAAGTGAAAGGAGGGGTAGGAAACGGCGTCGTGTAGAGACGATTGGGAGGGGGGCAATGTGGTCTCAGCAGGCAGCAGCTCAATCAATCATGGCCCCTTTTCTCCTCTTCTTCTTCTTTCGACTGCCGTCTCTTTTCCTGAATTAGGTATCCCCTACTTTTAGCTTATTCTCCTCTCTCTCTCTCTCTCTCCCTCTCTCTCCCCCCCTCTCTCTCTCCCTAACCCTAAATTCACTATATTATTTGATGATTTTTGTCCCGATTCTGAGTTTTGTTCGATTGGGATAGTGTGTTTTGGTATTTCAATCAACTTTGTTTTTGATGATTTTGCTTGGTTTAGAGACTAACTCAAACACCTTGTAAGTCTCTCTCTCTCTCTCTCTCTCCCTCTCCCCCCTCTCCCTCTCTCTTTCTCTCCCTCTCCCCCTTCTCTCTCTCCCTCTCTCAGGGCCTGTACTTGTGATTTAACATTTGATTGGTTCAACTGTTTACAGTTTTTTTTTGTTTTTGTGGTCATATTGCAGCATCTAAATACGAAATTAACAATCCTTTGGGGGATTCTCGGAATGGATAGTTCCAAGACTCTTACTGCTTTTCAAGGTTTGTGCCGAAATCTAATGACTACTAATATGATTTATCGATTACTTAGTGTGCTAGTCAGCATTCAGTTGACCTTATTTATGTGTACATATTAACTTATATCATTTAAAAGAGTTATACTTGAATTCATCCTGAAAGTATATTCATGTTGGAATTCAGGTTCCTTCCGTTTACGTCATTATCTACTACTTACCATCTGGTATTTACATTGTGAAAATGCGATGGCCCTCCAGATGCCGCATAAGTTAAGTAACATTTCATCAAACTCCAAGCTTGCTACTCCACCCTCTACGGGACTTTTTCAACCCATACAAATTTCACCAGCTGTTTTACCGCATTATCACGTTCCTGCTGCTGCTGGACAGTCTTTGCCGCCAATGTACCCCTCCTTTCCAACCACATACAATCCAGTATTGACCGGGAGATGTCCTGTTAACTTCTCTGCAATTTCTACTATCATGGAAAAAACAGCATCCGATTGTTCTCAACCGTTAGCGACAATAGTAGGGAATGTTGTTTGTTGTCCACAGTTGAGTAGTTTACTTCGCATATTTCAGGGTTACTACAGCCAGGGATCTGATAGTTTAGTTTTACAAAATGCCGTGGCTGATGATTGTTTCAAAGATGTTATTAGTATACTTGCTAGCAGAGGGGCTAACAGTTCAGTTCCTTCTATCTGCTCAATAAAATCATCAAATCTTACTGGCGGGTCGTGTCCTGTCAAAGACGGAACTACTTTTGAAGCAAGAGTGAACACTAGCAAGTTACTGGAGGCTTGCAGCAGAGTTGATCCTCTAAAGGAGTGCTGCAGATCGGTGTGCCAACCTGCAATTATGGAGGCTGCACTTCAACTATCATTGTCGAGCTCGATGATCAACGATGATAAGGGTCCAGTTGGTTCCGGAGATGCCATCCACATTGATGCTCTTAATGACTGCAAAGGAGTTGTTTATTCATGGCTTTCTAAGAAACTCTCGTCAGACACTGCAAATAAAGCATACCGAATACTATCTGCTTGTAAAGTAAATAAAGGTATAGACATTTATATAAAATACCCTGGCTAGTGGCTACAAATTTGTCTGGAATATCAAGCTCCCTAAATATTTTTTTGCGACTTCTACAGTTCTTCAAGAATTACAATTCCAATTTAAATCTTAAGCCTTAATAGGACCCTCAAAATCCATGTCTTTGCATATCTATAGACATCCTTCCAAAGACGTCAATTGTCAACTAATGCTACTTAAAATATGTTCAGAAGTCAGAAGAATCCTACTCTTGCTCTTAATATTGACTGTAGTGTTGTATGCTGACCAAGTTAATCTTTTTAGCTCGTAAGGAAGTGGTAGTGATTATAAGATTGCCAACTATATACTTGAACATATTTACAGTAATGTTATGATCTCTTGTATAAAATAGGTTTAGTGTTGTATCTGCAAAAAGCACTTTAATCTATTCTGTTATCTGCATGGATGCTAAGGTTCTATCAATATGCTTGATACTCAGTTCTAAAAGTGTTTTGTATATTGAAGTAAAAACTGGCCACCTTCCTTTATTTATTTTTAGGCCTGAATTATTAAGACATTGTCAGTGGGTCATGATTACTGATTAATCTCTTTCTAATCTTTTTTTTTGCCAAGTTTCTAATCTTACTTTAGTTATTTGTATGTGATATATTTTTGTGGGGTCTATATATATATTTAGTCCACATCTGTCGGTTTTAGCGCAATCTATATTAATTTATTGATAACCTAATCCTCGCGTTTAATTGGATTGTTTCTGTGTCAAAGAAAAATGTTAATATTGATTAAAATTATGGTATGATCATAAATTTCCAAAACCGCTTTTGAAATTGAATGATTGATGAGCACAGTTGTTGTCTTGTTCAGCATAGCAAATTACCTGTGGTGTACAACGTATTATAGATTATTATGATTTACTCCCTGCACATCACGATTCTCAACATGTGTGAGAATTATTTTTGGGATGCAAGTGCGAGATTATAATTCTCTATCCTTAAGAGACATGTTTTACTGTTTGAACTTTGAAATGCATTTGAAGAAGCCTAATGGATAATCCAAGCTGTCGAATTAACACTAAAGATTGCAAATTTCATTTTAAAAATATCTGTTGACACCTAGTAAGATATACGGGGTTCACCTGTGATATGTAAAATGCAATCTAAACTGATTGGATGCATTTACTTCTAGTATCTATCTCGTAAGCTGTATGTATGTTTAGTTTTGTGCTGAAAGGAATAAATATTTGCTCCTTCAGTGCAGTTTTATACAGTCACACTTCTTCTGAATGGAGTTATATGTTGTTTGTATATGTAGTTTGTCCATTAGAATTTAAAGAACCATCTGAAGTGATCAAAGCATGCCGTAATGTTGCTGCTCCCAGTCCTTCTTGCTGTAGCTCATTAAACAATTACATTGCCGGAATACAGAAGCAAATGTTAATTACCAATAGGCAGGCTATAATCTGTGCAACAGTCTTCGGTTCAATGTTAAAGAAGGCTGGAGTTCTGACAGATCTTTATGAACTTTGTGATGTTGACTTGAAAGATTTTAGTATACAAGGTATATATACTTTAAACAAAGTGCCCTGATGCTGTATGATATTGTATTATTTACACTTATCCACATTTCACTGATCTACTTTTCTCATCCTTTCTTTTTATTGGTTGGATCTTGACGATTGTTTGGAGCAGTATACGGCTTACAAGGTACACTACTTCTGCTTTTTTCCTACTTTTTTTGCCTTTGTATGGTTTCACCATTTAATATTTATATGCTTGTCATCGGGCAGTGAGTGTTTTTTTCCTTGTGAAGTATGTAGGGGCTGTTTACTTACAGAAAAATTTTCCAGTTTTCTTTTTTCTAATTTTCTAAAATTTTCTCACTTTTTTATTTCTAAGAAAACTGTTGAAAAATGAGAAAACATGTTCCAAATTAACTTAAACAAAAAAGTAAAAAATATATATGAACACTTCTAAATTTGAAATATATAGTTCTTTTATGTAATCAATGAACAATTATAAATAATGTTATTGTCAACAAAAATTATATTATGAAAACTTGTTTTTAAATTATTTAATTATATTTATATAGTTTTCAATAATTGTATTATATATCAACTTTTATGTATTATTTCGTTAACAATTTATTTGTGATTACTTCATTAATATAAAACTTTTAAATTTTATGCGAGTTTGTTTTGTCTTTTTTTTAAAACAAATGTATTAATATTAATAATATTAATTGTATTACTATAATAATATTCATGTATTTCCATAAGAAACAATATAATAATATATTATGCATATCTTATATAAAAATGTAGTGAATAAAAAGGCAGTGAATGTGTGTATATTAGGGTTAGAACGTGTGGATATTAGGTTAGAACGTGGGTGTTTTCTGTTTTCTTACATAGAAAACAATAAAAAGCTGTTTTCCAGAGTTTTCTCATTCTTAGTTATTAATCAGAAAACCGTGTTTTCCATTTTTCTAGTTTTCATTTTAGAAAATATGCAAGTTGAACACATATTCAAAATTTTCTGTTTTCTAAGAAAAATTTTCTGGAAAACTGTTGAAGTAAACAGCCCCGTAGCTTTTTGCAGCATTTGTTACCTAGTGAATATGTATTTTTTATGTTGAGGTGCGTTTACCTTCCTCATAATTTCATGTGAATATGACATATTAAATCTGATGAAGTTTCGTTTACAAAGAACAGCCCATTCTTTAATAAGGAGATTGAGGTGCAGTGATATTTGCGCATTCACCTTCAATTGCTGCTGGTTGAACATATGAACTATACAGTAATTACCATATTTTGCAAAATTTAGCTTGTGGAGTTGAACTTGGTAGCTTCTTTAGCAATGGATTCCATGAATACCAAATTTTGAGTCCGGGGTGAAGATGCGTGACCTAATAATTCCATTGAATTGCATGCTTTTTGTCATATATGCAAATGAGTAACTTGCAGTTAAATGTCTGTCCACTACATACCTAATGTGGAAAGATGAAGGGTTAAGTCAATATTATACAGGTTGTTGATTCAAAATCAGACCATATAACTTTGATCCCAACAAATGAAATTTATAGCAGCAACATTTTGTCTGACACTCAACAGTATTCCTTAAAAACAAACATGTATTCAGTTTGACTTTCAAGTGATATGTGGTATCTATTTTACTGTTTCGGTGGATTCTTACGTCTTTGTTATGACTGTTTGTAGGCTGTTTGCTTAAAAGCTTGCCAGTAGATGTGGAATATGATAATTCAACTGGGATTAGCTTTACCTGTGACTTGACAGATAATATTGCAGCTCCGTGGCCTTTATCATCCTCAATCTCATCCTTGTCTCTTTGTGCTCCTGGTAAGTATTGAACAACAGTGCTTAACATAGTTACCACTTCCATATCATATATATACTACACACATAAGATCCATATACTGATAGTTCTATTTACAGAAATGTCTTTGCCTGCATTACCAACATCCATGAAAAATACTGGTAAGCTTCTTGGAACAATTAATATGCAATTTTTTTGTCATTATTTATACGCTTAGGAAGTTAATATCAGGGCGCATGAATAAGCAGTAGAAATAAAGAAGGTTGTTTCTTACAAGATCATGTTGGTTAATATTTTAAAGCCTGCGTAATGCATTTTTGGCTGCGAGGGAACTGTTAGGTATTGTACTGGGAATAGATACACGGACCTTTGCCAAAACATTGAAAGGAACAATCTACTTGTAAGCAGCATTTGTTTTTTTTTCAAATTAAAAAGATGGATTTTAAAAATTGGAAATAAAAATATACGGATTAGGAATTTATTTTTTTGCAACACTTAATTATTACATACACACACACACATATAATAAAAGATAATTTCAAAGTCAAATTTTGTCAGTAGGAACATAACAAGTAATAATATATCATACATAATTTTAATAAAATATAAGCTCAATTTTTTTAGCAATTACAAGTTCAAATTGTTACAATTAAATAAGAAGTAATAAGAGTAACAGAAGAGAAAACAGAAGAATGTAAAATAAGGATTTATTTGTTTCAACTGAGAATGGAAAATAAGGATTTTATTCAATTCGATTTTGCTCTTTTGGTTGAAGTGGCTTGTTTCTCTGAATTTATGCAGGCTATCATGGGGCTGGATTGCATATTCTTGTAACCATTTCATTGATTTTTGTTGTCAGTATGTCGGTGTATTAAATTTACTTAGCATGAGAGGCTTTAGAAATTGACAATGGGCAGGTTACATGTATATCTCGAGCTTTATATTTCATGTACATAAACTGTATTTTAGGTTATGGAATTGCCGATCTCCTGGTTCCC
This sequence comes from Apium graveolens, assembly GCF_009905375.1. Taxonomy (NCBI): domain Eukaryota; kingdom Viridiplantae; phylum Streptophyta; class Magnoliopsida; order Apiales; family Apiaceae; genus Apium; species Apium graveolens. Next base: position 31,584,980 of record NC_133647.1, read on the forward strand.
GACTTCCTTGGGGAGGATTCTTTGATGTTTGTAATAGAGAAAGTAGTGTACATAGAGACAACCGTGCATCATGAAATGAACCCGGCTACGTGAAGCGTTGCATCTTGTGTGTTTTCGTAAGCTTTATTTTCCTATTGGGCATGGAAGGGATGAGGGATCTTTGCAGAATGAGGCTGCACAAATTTTGTTCTCGACTTGGATCCGGAAGAATTAATTTTGTGAAGTTTAGGTTTCTCGTTGAATTTACAATGTAAATAAACTGAAGTTAATTTTAAAAAACAGTTAGACATATTGCATTGATGGTAAATTTGGTAAATAAATTGAAGTTAATGTAAATGAACTGATGTTATTATCAATAGCATTACACCAAAAAAGAAAGGAAAGTTTTTTTCGGTCTTCCTGGTTTGGTATGGGAATTTCCCCCACCCCGAACGGGCGGTGAATCGGGGATTTTTTCGGGTAGGGGCGGGGATCGGGGAGATGTGTGAAAAATTCGGGGGATCGGGGATTAGTGTCTCCCGACCTAGTCCCCGACCTTGAATCGTAATTTAATAAAATATATATAATATATTATTATTTCAATTTCTTATCTATTAAATGATTTAAGTTTATTTATTCTGGTATTATCTCATTATAATAATATTATTTTGTTTATTATTGATACTATAAATACATATGAATTCAAACTAAGGTTAAAAATTAATATTAAATTTTAAAGAAAATCTATATATTATGATTTATTATGTAAATTTTTATTGAAAATTATTATTTACAATTTAATTTTACTAAACGAAAAAATAAAAATCTATATATTGGATTCGTGAATCGAGGGCGGGGATAGCATTTCCCGACTCCGAAGTGACCCGATGACCATCCTTATTCCTAATGTGCATGAGTTTGGTGCATTTATTTTGACAAAATTATTGTGAATGTAAAGGTTTATCAATATTTATAATCAGAACATCTATCAAAATACATCAAACTAATGGGTAATGGGAGTGAGTGCCTATTATTTGCGGCGGTTGTGTCCCTGATAATATTTATGATCGATTTATTAAGTGTGTGTTTGTGAGCATATGCTAAAAAGTATGATTGATAAGTTATAAAAAATTTATTGTTTGAGATTTTTGTGCATGCAGGGGATTCATCATTATTGATTAGCTTTGCACCAATATTTTGTGGACACCTCATCAGCACTATCTCTTAGCATATGTTCATGAACACGCACTAGAAAAATCCATTTACAATTAAAATGCTGTCAAAATGCATCAAAGTAACGGGAATCAATGCATATAATGGGATTGTTTTTTTAATATTTGAAATTTGTTTGGGTATATCATATAATTTTATCTCGGTGGCGGCGATCAAATCCCTTGGGTAAAGGTGAGGTTGGAGGTAGATTCTGGCCCCATATTTGCTGGCGAAACTGTTAGATATAATTGATGATATCAGCAGAAACTATCAGAAGTTCATATCAACGAATGATGATATCAACGGATGATAATGTCAACGGATGATAAAATCAGAATTTGTCACATCAGTTGATCTTCGATAAGGAAAAGGAAACAGGAACTCAAGGCGGTGAAGGTTTTATCTTAGAAGCATTGTATTAGGTTTCCTTTTGTTAATAAAATATGATTCCTTATACATTGTGTAGCTGTGCTCTATATAAAGCACAAATTAAGTTCATACTATAAGCATTGCGAACATTGTTATATCTTTCGCATAACCTAGCAGCTCTCAGGGATATCTGCTCATCCTTTCGAGAGAGTACGTTTGTAATCAGTTTTTATCTTTTAATATAAAAAATGTTGATTCTGTTGAAATTTTGTCGAATTGATTGTATTAAATGTATTCACCCCCCTCTACAATTGATTAAGGGCCTAACAGAAACCACCGCTCTTCTCCGTCGTGTCAAATCGGAAACCGCCAATGGCAAGAGTCATGCCTTCAAGGGAGATCTCGGGGTTTATTGAGTGTTGTTAAATCGAGGGAATGGCCAGAAACACTGCCGCCACCGCTGACGTGTTTTCCGATATTAGTCGTTTGAGACTGGTATTGTTATGAGAGGTGTTGCTTGGCCTACTATCACCAAGTCAACGCGGGTGAGCCCGAAAGTTTTGAAGCCTTTACCTGATGGATTAATCTCTCTTCCTCAGTTTTTCTGGACAGTGGGTGGTGAATTCAATGCATTTAGTTTGAAGCGGGATCTCTAGGGGAAATATTGAGTTTGTGGTATCGAAATGAGTGCAATATGAGAAATAGAAGGGCCTTACAACAACTACTTTTGGCTGATGTGAATGGGTAAGTCCCATGTGAATAAAACCATGGGCGGAGGTATTGTCTCGTTTACTTTTATTTTACCTACTTTTATATATCATTGTTTGTCATTTTTTCCTTAGGTCACACATATTTGTGCACACACAAGTCGGGGGTCTTTTGAGAAAATAGTCTCTTCATTCTTTGAAATGAGGGTAAGGCTGCGTACATTACATCCTCCCCGCCATAGACGGTATTATTGGGTAAGATAATGATGATGATGATGAAAGTTATGGGAGTCGGTGCATATCATGTGAGTCTGGTCATTAGAAAAATCATTTTTTAAGGGAAAAAAGAAATGTAATTTATTTTGTTAATGACATGTTCCTAAATAAATTCTGAAAGAAAGAAAGAAAATGAATTTTTAAAAATTTGAAAATTCTTTGTATATTTATTTTCAAAAAAATCTTTTCGGTTTTGAAAAGATTTTGAAACAAGATCCCTCATAAAAAAATTCAATCATAAATTTTGAAATTAAAGAAATTTAGTAATATCTATCATATGGGTTATATTGTAAAAAGCGCTAATATGACTAAGTCAGTAAATGTACCATCCAGGAATTAATCGGAATTAATTTAATATTATTTTTTTTGTAAATATTATATGTGTAATTATTTTGTTAAATTGATTATAAATTTTCTCTACAATTATTATAGATATGTATATATATACGCAAATAAATGTTAATATGTAGTATGATTAAAGAAAGTATAATTTTAAGATATAACTTATGAATTGATCTCAATTGAAGATGAAAAATTAAGAAAGTTAATTATTTAAATATTTAAAATAGTAATAATGTATACAAGAATTATATTTTTCTATATATTTTTTATTTTTTTACTAATGAAACTGATTAATCCGATTTTTGACTGATTTTATCCGAGACCCGATATTCGCCTAATTAGTTCGTTTTTCATGTATGAATGGTTTTAGATTATCTTTTGATCACAATGAAAACTATAATGCTCTTGGATATTGGGGTAGTGTATCAGAATGATAAAGATAACAGATCTTGTTATCTAACTTTACAATCGAAGTAACAATTTAATCGACTATAATCAAGCTCTAATGGAGCTAGATGAACAAGACGATTAAGAATAAGAATTGACAGATATATGGAAGAAAGAGAGGAAGAGAGAGAGAGAGAGAAAGAGATGAGAGATTGAGACTTTAACATTTTTATTCATAATGAATTCCCAGCAACAATCCATGTTTTATACATTGAAAAAGTGAAAACAAATTCTAACAGATTTTCCCGCCTAAACTGAATGATATGCATTTACTGAAATACCCTTGTTACAATAGCCTTGTTATAACATATCTCCCTGCTTCTTGAAGACTTGTCCTCAAGTCATCAGTAATAAGGAAAATCTGGAAATTGATCAACAAAAGTAGCAGCCTTTTCCCAAGTAGCTTCAGTCACTGGCAAGCCTTCCCATTGAACCAAGAACTGTACTTCAACAGCATTATGAATCTTCTGAATCCTCCTCTCCAAAATAGCTTGAGGTACTCTAAGTTTATCTGCAGATTCTCTGAATGTAGGTAATGTAATAGTTAAAGGAAGGTCACCATGAAAAGCTTTGAGTTGTGAAACATGAAAGACATCATGTATACCAACAGAAGAAGGAAATTTTAATTTGTAAGCTACTTTGCCAATTTTAGCAATGATCTGAAATGGACCATAAAACTTTGCAAAAAGCTTATGATTGGCTCTATATTGCACAGACTGTTGTTTATAAAGCTGAAGCTTCAACCAAACCCAATCATGTACAGAAAAATTCATGTTTGATCTATGCTTATCCGCTTGACTTTTCATCATTTGTTGAGCCTTAATCAAGTGACCCTTAAGATCAACCAAAACCTGTTCTCTCCTTTGCAAACTTCTATAAACCTCATCATTCAAAACTTCCCCAGGTAGATAAGGCAAATGCAATGGAGGGGGTTGGCCATAGACTACCTCATAAGGTGTCATTTTGATAGCAATATGAACGTGAGTATTGTACCACCATTCTGACAATTAGGGTTGTAAACGAACCGAGCTGTTCGTTAAGCTCGTTCGGTTCGTTCGAGTTAGAGCTCGATAAGCTCATCCGATAAGCTTATCGAACTCGAGTTCGAACGACATTTCTTGTCCGATAATCTTAACGAACCGAACCGAACTTTTAAGGTGTTCGACTCGAGTTCAGTTCGTGTTCGGTTCGAGTTCGGTTCGTTCGTTAAGCTCGAGTTCGGTTCGAAAAAAAATAGTATATTTATAATATTATATGTATAAATAATATATATTAATTATATTTTATAATTATTTTAAATAATATTTGTAAAAAAATATATAATTAATAGTTTGATACAATTTTTCACTTAAAATAATATTTAAAAGTATTTTTTTAAATACAAATGATGTTCGCGAACAGTACGTGTTCGTTCGTGTTCAGTTCGATTCGATATGTTCACGAACAGTTCGTGTTCGGTTCGAATATTACCGAACTCGAGTTCGGACAACAAATTTTGTCCGATAAGCTTATCGGACAGTGTTTGGTTCGTTAAGATTTTGTCCGAGTTCGTTAAAAGTTCGTTCGAGTTCGTCCGAGTTGGGTTCGTTTACAGCTCTACTGACAATGGTAGCCAATAACTCCAATCTTTTTCATTAGTGCTACACATGCACCTTAAGTAATTTTCAAGACACCTGTTAACAACTTCTGTTTGGCCATCAATGGCAGGATGGTAAGCAGATGAGAGTAAAAATTCAGTACCATGAATAGAGAAGAGACCTTGCCAAAATGTACTGAGAAAAACACTATCTCTGTCACTTACTATAGGCCTAGGCCTACCATGGAGTTCAAACACATTGTCTAAATAAATTTGAGCCACTCCAATTGCAGTGTAAGGATGAGCCAAAAACATAAAATGAGCATATTTGCTCAATCTGTCCACTACTACAAATATGACAGATTGACCTTGGGATTTAGGCAATCCGGTGATGAAATCCATAGAAATGTCTGTCCAGACCTCATTTGGAATTGGTAAAGGCTGAAGTAAGCCAGGATAAGCAGCTAAATCAGCCTTGTTCCTTTGACAGTCCTGAAAATGTTGAATGAATTGACTCACCTGTACAGACATACCTGTTAGGAAATGAATAACACACAGAGGGGGGGGGGTGAATGTGTTTTACTGTTTTTAGGCTTTTCTTGAAAGTTAATGGTTGAACAAAGTAAATTAAATCTTATAGATAAAAGTGTTCATGCAGAATTTAAACTTGCAGAAAATAAAGAACACATATCTTCAAAACTCACTTTTTTATATTAAAATTAAACTGTTTTCCTACAAAATTTCTAAGCTCTTTGATGTTAAAGAGCTCAACTTCTTCTTGAGAGTGTTACAAGAAATCTGATCTAAATTATTGTAACTGACTAAGGACCAGTGTTACCTTAATAACTCAGTGAACTGCTGGTTTATATAGTGGATGATAAAACATGCTATTAGTTTTTCTAAACTGTCACTTGTCATTTCTATTTATAAAAAAGCAGATCTTCCATTTCTGGCTCTGCATATCTTTAGCATCCCGTGTTCACTTTAATCTTCCTCCGTCAGTTAATCTTTTCCATTGATCTTGCATACTCTTCAAGCTGCTTTTTGTAGACTTGTCAATCCAGCTGTTGGATTGTTTGTTGATTATTTATCTTGGATATTGAACTGATCTGCAACCTTGTACTTTGAGACTGTACATCGAGATCTCCAGTTTAGGTATGTAGAACACTTGACATCTCTATAAGTATATAGGCTTATCGAGATCTCTAACATTCCATATTTGGATTGGTTTGTAGAGGTCTTCAGCTTGTCGAGATCTCTAGTCTTCACATCTACACTTTGACTTATGGATAAGTTTTAGTTCTCTAGTGGTTTCTTGACAAGTCGATGTCTCAGAATTCCTTAGTCAAATTCACCTTGTCGATATCTCAGAGTTCTCTAGTGAATTTTGATTTATCTATATCTCTGAGTTCTCTAGTGGAACTTGACTTATCGATAACTCAGAGTTCTCTACTGAATGTAGACTTGTCGATAACTCTGAATTTTCTAGTGAAGGAATGACTTATCGATATCTCCAATCTTCAGTTCTTCAATTTGGCTTGTCGATGTCTTCCTGAGTTCTCTAGTAGCTATCCTGACTTCTCGATAAACCATTCTGGAGTTCTCGAATGACTTCTCTATAACATTAAATCTATGACTTGCAGAGATCTTGACTTATAATATTTTTCTCCAAACATATTCATTCAACTCCAAGCTTCTTCAAAATTCTTCTGAGGCATGATCTTCTTGATCTTCTTCTAGATAGAATCCTTAGGCTTGATACTGTTTCAGGAAAAAGACTCCAGTCTGCTCCTTTGCATTTTTACAGACTTTAAGTGTTACAAGTACAAAATACAAATTAAGATAGCAATACAACTTACTTAGGTTTGGCCCCAAGTTTCACTGATTACCAAAAATAACAGTTCATTAATCTCCTCCTTAGATCAGATGTCCATCTGGCTTGCTTCATACTTTGATCAGAGACACTAATGATATTGTTATTTCCAGTGATCTTTGGCATCATCACTTATATATTACAGTCTCCCCCAACTTGTTTATTATGGAATTATGCACAAGTTCTGATTGATGATGTCAAAACTCTGGCTAATTACAGAATTTACTCTCCCCATCTGGTTCAATCTCCCCATCTGGTCTTCTTTTGAGTTGCATTTAGATTTATTCTTCTCTCCCCCTATGAAGAATAGAATTTTATTATCTGGCAACATCCATCAGCTGTTTTGGCATTTAGACATATTCTCCCCCTTTTTGACATTATCTCCAGGTAGAAAGATACAGCTAGATGTACATTGTTCAAGCTGCTGTCATTGTCCATTTAGAGCACTGTCTGCAGCTTCAAGCTTCAGTTAGATCTGTGGTGATAAGTTTATCAAGCAGAATGGAAGTTTCACTTAGATCTGCAGAAGAAGTCTGTCAGTAGAAAATGTCCTAAACTCTCTGTTCTTTTGAATAAGTAGTCTCACTACTTTCTCACTGCACCAGTCTCATGACTTTTGAGAGTCAGAGATTTTTTCACAAGGATTACTAAATCTAGACACTCATCTACCTCTCCTTTTTCCAGGAAGGAACCTGCCTCTCTTACTTTCTATTTTTCTCTCAATCTTTTCTCTCATTCTCACATGAAAGGCTCAATTGTTGTTTGACTTACAGAAATAAGAGGTGGCTGAGACGAGTTGTCTGTGATCATATGATTAGGGGTAATCCATATAGGTCTAACCATACTCACTTCATCAAAAGATTAAATACCAGTTTGAGATTGTAAGATGAATGACTCATCAGAAACACCTATGACTAGGGTCAGAGTTTGACTCATAAATTGCTCTATGGTTTTGACAGTGTGTTGTTCCTCACTTGTAGTGGAAACCTCCAACTGAATTGGAGGGGATTTGAATGGGTTACTATCATGTACACCAGCCTCAAACCCTTGTGTGTCTTGCAACACACTTGCACATAAATGTGCTATACTTGCCCTTTTCATGACATCGTCATAGGCAATTGTACTTCTAGCTTTGACTGCTAAGACAACTTTTGTAGAGTTGTGAGGGGAGTTGTTCCTTCATGAGGAACCTCCAATTGAATTGGAGAGGATTTAGATAGCTCCCCCTCAGGAGTACTATCCTCAAACCTTTCAGTATGTGAAGACTGTTTTGCACATGAAGGTGCATTAGAGGTGTTCATGGGATATTCAGTAAAAACTGATAAATTTCCCATGTTAATGATGGTTTCTTTTCTCAAACAATAAAACAATCTGAAGAACATGGTGAAATTGCTGTCCTTTTGTAAAACAGATTTCTTTTGAGAGTCACCTGAGTGGGATTGTGTTTGAGTTTATGTTTGTGTTGCTGTGCCTGGGTGAACTGCAGTTTGGTTGAGAAGTGTTTTAACTACAGTTTAACATAAATACCTGTTGACTGATTATTTGAATTTCCTGTTGTTGTCTGAGTAGATTGTGTTGGACCTATAATGCATTGAACATACTTGTCTTTTTGGAATTTTAATTAGGCATAAGCATTGAGATATACAGTTGCAAGCACTATGACAGGAAAGATAATAATCAATTGAGTTGTAAACACAAGGCAATCATGACATAAACAACAAGCAACAAAAACAAATTGATAGAGAAGAAGAGAATTTTTCATTGATAATAAACACAGAGTACATTAAGATTTAGATTACATCAAGTAAATCCTAATCCTAACTACTCTAGTTTTGGCTTCTTCTTCTCGGCCTTTATCCTCCTTGCCCGACGCTGGTAAGCTCTGGACATGGAGTGTGCAAGCGAGATGATCCTCTCCTGCAACTCCAGAGCAGCAAGGCGTTGCTGCTCATCCACCCTTGCACGTCTCTCCTGCTCCAGAGAGACTTCTCCCTCAAATAAAAGGAAGTTGATCCGATCATCCCACGAGAGTTCATCAAAGACCTCAAGTGGAACATCAAAGGGGCTGCAAACAACCCCCTTGATACAGACACGAAGTCCGATAAGATCAAAGTAAACTTGGTCATCAGCCAGATGATGAACTGGTTGATAAACTCCATTTAAAAGCATGTAGAAGACCGGGGCATCCATTGGAGAGAGAGATGAACAAGAGGTGATTTTTGAAATTAGGATGTTTGTTGAGAATGAGAGTAGTGATGGATACAGAGGAGTGAAGGGTTTGAATTTATAGAGGGTGAAAAGAAAGAAACCAAGAGACTCTTGAAAACCCGGTTAATAAGTGTAATAATTACACAAGCATCCTTTACGAGAAACTAGACAGTTAAGAATGACTAGTTACTATTCCCCATGCAAGTACTCAAGAATCTTAGTTCACTTTCTAGGAAAACTATTTCCCATGCAAATAAACAAGTACTCCCTACACAAAAAGTAACCCCTCCTATCAGCAAAATATTTCACTAGCTAACTCATTAAAACAAATACTGATAAGGAATTATTTTCAATAAATTCAAAACACATAATTAACACATAGTCAATTAATTTTAACTATTATCAGCATTCGTAAAACATCAATATAATGCACTAGTCTACTTACATTAGATTAACATATTCCACATTTAAAAAAAATTGCACAAAAGCATGTAAATGTGTCAATAAGTCTGAGTAATTATAGACAAAGTATGTCAAAAGTATTTTGCTGAACATAATTTATGAATTAAATTATTTCAGTAAATGACTTGTCGAGAACTCAAAAATAGACATTTGAAGTTAGTTTATCGAGAAGTCATTTTGAGAAATAAAGTACATATCGAGAAGTCATTTTAAATTACTCTTTTAGAGAACTCAAACTTGACTTATCAAGATGTCAAATAAATACCCAGTTTGTCCAAAAAGTGGACTGAATTAATTCCAACTTTTATTTGAACAAATTCAAAATAAAATTAGAATAAATTTTCCAAAAGTATTTTACCAAAATAATTTATTAATTTAAATTATCTCAGTTCTGAGTTATTGATAAGTCAAAAATTGTACTTGTAGAGAATTCTGTGAATAAACACTACTAGAGAATTCTACAAGGACTTATCGATAAGTCACTCTTAAGCCTATCGAGAAGTCACTCGAGAAGTCAGTAAATTGACTTATCGAGGACTCACTCGAGAAGTCCTAAAATGACTTGTCGAGAAGTCAATTTATACTTATCGAGAACTCAGTTCTCTATATACTTTTGGGTTATTGTAATTCTGCCTTGTGTTAATTTTACATATTAAGAAGGTAAATTAGCAACTGAGCAGTTTACTTAGAATTTGAAAAATTCCAAGTTAATTGAATTTGAAAAACAAATATGCAGAGATTTCTGAAATATTCATAATTCATATTTCAGTTAATTTCCAATTTAATCAAATTGATTTTGATTTACTGGAGATTAATCTGCTGCAAAATATTTGCTGAGTTCTTGCCTTAGGATGAAGTGTTAAGCATTCCAATTTCACCTACAAGTCTAGTGAAGGTTGCTTCATCCAAAGGTTTAGTAAAAATGTCAGCTAATTGTTTTTCTGTTGGTACAAAAATGAGCTCAATGGTACCATTTGTAGCATGTTCTCTGATGAAATGATGTCTTACATCAATGTGCTTTGTCCTAGAATGATTGACTGGATTAGCTACTATAGATATAGCACTAGTATTGTCACACTAAATAGGAATTTTGTGTAACACTAGGCCATAATCCATTAGCTGATTTCTAATCCAAAGCACTTGAGCACAACAACTTCCTGCAACTATGTATTCAGCTTCAGCTGTAGAAGTTGATACAAATTGTTATTTCTTGCTATACCAGGATACAAGTCTTTGTCCAAGAAATTGACAGCTTTCACTGGTACTCTTTCTGTCAACCCTGCATCCAGCAAAATCTGTATATGTGTAACCAACATCTTCAAAATTAGTTCCCTTAGGATACCATAATCCCAAGTTTGGAGTTCCCTTCAAGTATCTGAAAATCCTCTTTGCAGCCATCAAATGTGATTCTTTTGGATTGGATTGAAATCTTGCACATAGACATGTGGCAAACATGATGTCTGGTCTACTTGCTATTAGGTAAAGCAATGATCCAATCATCCCTCTATAGCTTGAGATATCTATACTTTTGCAATTTTTATCTTCATCCAACTTTATTGTAGTAGACATAGGTGTAGATGCAGGTGAACTATCAATCATTTCAAACTTTTTCAATAGATCCTTGACATATTTAGTTTGGTTAATGAAGATACCATCACTTCTTTGGCTGACTTGAAGTCCAAGGAAGTAACTCAGTTCCCCCATCATACTTATTTCATATTCACTTTGCATAAGCTTGGAGAATCTTTGGAAAAACTTCTCATTAGTAGAACCAAAAATGATATCATCCACATAAATCTGAACTAGGATCATATCTTCACCATGTTTCTTGTAGAAGAGAGTCTTGTCTATGGTTCCTCTAGTAAAACCATACTTTAGTAGGAAATCTGATAGTGTGTCATACCAAGCTCTAGGTGCCTGTTTTAGTCCATACAGAGCCTTGAGTAACTTGTACATAAAATTTGGAAATTTTGGATCTTCAAAGTCAGGTGGCTGTTGCACATAAACTTCTTCTTCTAGCTCACCATTCAAAAAGGCACTTTTGACATCCATTTGATACACTTTGAAGTTTGAATGTGTAGCAAATGCTAAGAAAATTCTTATAGCTTCAAGTCTTGCAACTGGAGCAAAAGTTTCATCATAATCAATTCCTTCTTCTTGTGAGTAGCCTTTTACAACTAACCTTGCTTTGTTTCTAGTAACTATACCATTTTCATCCATCTTATTCCTGAACGCCCATTTTATTCCAATGATGCTTCTATTCTTTGGTACAGGAACTAATTTCCAGACTTTGCTTCTTTCAAACTGATTCAATTCTTCCTGCATGGCAGATATCCAGTCAGGATCTAGAAGAGCTTCATCAGTTTTCTTAGGTTCTACTTGAGACAGGAAACATGCACATAGGCACTCACTAGCAGTTGCACTTCTGGTCCTCACACCAGCAGTAGGATCACCAATAATTGCATCTCTAGTGTGACTCCTATCCTTGTATGAGTTTGTTGACTGGTGCCTTCATTATTTTCCTCATTTTTAGTATGACTGATGGATTCTTCTTCTCTTTCTCCCTTGAGTTTGTGCTCTCAAATTCAGGTGTTTGAAATGAGTTTCCATTTTCATGATTTTCCTGTTAAGTAGTCTCTTCATTTAATGTCTGATGTGCATCAACTTCAATTCTCCATCAGAGTCACCATCAATATTGAAATTTTTGAATTCCAGGGCTTCAGCTTCATTATCATCAAGGCATTTCAAGCCTAGACATTTGTCATCATCAAAGATCACATTTGTGCTTTCCATAATCTTCTTTTGATCAGTCAAATAAACTTTGTAGGTTGTTCTTTTTAGTGAATATCCCAGAAAAATTGCTTTAAAAACTTTTGAGTCAAATTTTCCCACATATTTAGAGTTGTCTGCCAGAATATAATACTTGCTTCCAAACACATGAAGATGCTTTATAGTAGGCTTCCTCTTGGACATGATTGAGTAAGGTGACTTGCCATGTGCCTTGTTAATGAGAAATCTGTTCTGAGTGTAACAAGCAGTGTTAACAGCATCTTCCCAGAAACTTGTTGGCAACTTGGCATCTTGCAGCATTGTTCTGGCAGCTTCAACCAAAGTTCTGTTCTTTCTCTCAACTACTCCATTTTGTTGAGGTGTCATGGCAGCTGAGAATTCTTGAACAATGCCTTTGCCTTTGCAGAATTCACTTAATGTAACATTTCTGAATTCTGTTCCATTGTCACTTCTCAGTCTTTTCACACAATTGTAATCTTTAGCCTGCTTTTCTATCTTCTTGATGTGCTCAATTATGATGTGTGGAGTTTCATATTTAGAGTACATGAACTCTACCCAAGTGTATCTTAAGAAATCATCCACCATCACAAGTGCATATTTGTTCCTTGAAACTAATAAGACATTCACTGGCCCAAATAAGTCCATGTGAATAAGTTGCAAGGGTGCACTTATAGAATTCACAGTTTTTGACTTGTGACTAGATCTTTTCATCTTTCCTTTCTGACAAGCTTCACAAACTTCAATTTGAGCAAATTCCAGTTTGGGCATGTCTCTCACTAACTCCTTTTTGACTAAGTTGTTAATTGCCTTGAAATTCAAATGAGACAGCTTCTTATGCCATAGCTTGCTTTGTTCTTCTGATGCCTTGGTGTAGAAGCAACAAATACCATCCTTATTTGTTGAGTCCAGATCTGCAACAAACAAGCTTCCTTTTCTTTCTCCTTTCAGAGCAACTTCACCAGTTTTCTTGCTGATAAAAGTGCATTCTTCTTTATTGAATAAAACTTCATATCCTTTATCTGCAAATTGGCTAACACTGAGAAGATTCACTTCAAGACCAGCTACTAGGGTTACATCATCAATGACAATATTTTCAGAAACAATCTCGCCATATCCCATTGTGAATCATTTGCTGTTGTCCCAAAGGTTACCAATGGGTCAGCTTTCTCCTCAAACTGTGATAGCAGGGCCTTATCACATGTCATATGTCTAGAGCATCCATTGTCAATGATCCATATGACTTTCTTCACTTTGCCCTGCACACAATGAGATTCAGGTATATTTAGTGACCCAAGCAGTGTGGGGTACTTTCTTCTTGTTAACTGATTTAGCATAAGTAGAGTGAGTTGTTTCAGATAAAATAGAGTTCAATGATTGTTGTGCATTTTCCCTTTCTGATGTAGACTCAATTTTTATTTTATTAAGGTCTACTCTTAGTTTATGGCAATTCTTCATCACTTTCAAGTTGCAAGGGATGCAGTCAAACTTATCACAGAATGAGTAGGGATCAGTTAAATCTGCTTCATTGTATTTGCAAGCTCCTTCAGTTGGCTTACTAACAACCTTTTTACAAAGGTGAGTTAGATGATTTGCAGAGCCACATTTTTCATACTTCTTTCCATGAGCATCTGCAACATAGTCCAGATTATTGCTTTTGTTTACCCCTATTCTCCCATTTCTATTTTTCTTCTTCTTTCTTGCATCTTCAATCTTGGTTTCTTTGACAGGAGTCTCGGTGCTTTGATTGTTCATGAGATTTTCTTCTGCCTTGGAAGATTGAGTTGAGTTGGCATTTTTCTTTTCATTATCCTCATCTGCAATTTCTTGCTTGATAATCAATTCTTCTTCACTGAAGTCTACTTCACAAGCCTTGAACATAGGTGACCCAACCTTTTTCAGCATTGCTGGAACATTTTCATTCTCTGTTGCTTTTTCTTTGTCCCTTATATTCTTCTTTTTGCTGTTCAAAGCATCATAATCAAGACCAATAATAATGTTTGCACATGGTTTGATTTTCTCATGGTACTAACCAACCAATTCAGATACATTATTGAAAGACTTCAACCTTACTTCATTTTTCTCCAGTTTTCCCTTAGCACAGCCTCAATCTCATTTGCACACTTGAGCTTGTTCTTCAAATAACCATTTTCTTGTTTCAAAGCTTCAAGCTCCATTATCAACAATTTAGTTCCTTGTTTTTCATTCTCAAGCTTCTCATTTAACTTTGTTAATCCGCTAACTTCTTCATTAGCAGAAACCATGCTTGTGTGGATGTGAAACATTTATGTGCTCATCTTCTCAACAGTTTCCTTATATTGATTCACATTTAAATCAATGGTGATAAGAGTTGGTACCTGTGATTTAGATGAGGATGATTCTCCTTGCTCCAAGCCATGAGTGCATAGTTTCCAAGTTCTTCATCTTCACCAATTTCATAGTCATCCCAACTTTTACCTTCTGCAATATAAGCTTTGCTTTGTTGTTTCTTCAGAAGAGCTTCATACTTTGCTTCAAGTTCAAGATAAGCCTTATATTTTGTTACCTCTTTGGGTTTCCTGCATTCTGTAACAAAGTGACCCAGTTCATCACAATTGAAGCACCTTATCTTAGACCTGTCAACAGATCCAGTTTTGTAGCCATTCTTGCTATTAGAATTGTACTTCCCTTTTTCCTTCCAGCTGCTGTCTTTGTTGAAAGACTATCCTTTATTCTTGAAGTATCTTGGCTTCTTTACTCTAATATTAGAGAATTTCCTATCCAAATAAGCCATTGACTGATCTAGCTCATCCAGTTCTTCAAGAGTATAAAACTCATCTTTTTCCAATTCCAGAATGACTTGTTCATATTCCAAGGACATTTATTAATCTAACATTTATATCACAGTAAAATAAGAATTAATAAATTATAAAGGGAATAATCGATAGAACATAAACATTAATAATCCTAATATCTTAAACTAAAATATCATAGTGTTGTCTCTAGGGCACAAACACTAACAATATCTTACTTGCACTAGAGCCAATCACCCATGTATCTAATACTCAAGGAACTAGTATGACCATCGTGCTTCTGCTGTGACAAAGCCTTAGTCCGTGGGTCTGCAATACTATCATTACTATGCACTTTACATTTATATCTCCTTGATCATTAATCTCATTAATAGGGTGATATCACTTATGGACATGCCTAAACAGTCTCCTTGGCTGTTTAGAAAGCATCTGTATATTCGGCTTCCATAGAATCATCAGTGTTCTTGCTGTGAACTATTCAAGCTAACATCAATTATATTTAGACAAAACACAAACCTGACATAGACACATAATCATCCTTGTCTATCCAGAAAGTAGGTTAAGAAACTAGTATCAGTATAACCCTTTACAACCAGTTCCCTATCTTCTCCATACACCAAAAATAAATCTTTAGTCCTCTTTAAGTACTTAAGAATATTCTTGAAACTTATCCAGTGACCCTCACCTGTATTAGACTGGTATCTACTCGTCATGCTCAAAGCATACGAAACATCAGGATAATTACATATCATTATACACTTTATAGATCCAATTTCTAAAGCATATGGAGCTTTCTCAAACGTCCCTTATCATCTAATGATTTAGGGGCAATTATCTTTTGAGATCACTATCCCATGAGATATCGAAATATATCCTTTCTTTATTACCTGCATCCTAAAATGATGCAATATTTTTTCAATGTATGTACTCCGACTAGGTCGATTAATCTTTTCAATCTATCTCTATAGATTTTGATCCCTAATATATAGATAGCATCGCCTAAGTATTTTACCGAGAAACTATTTCTCAACCAAGTCTTAACAGCCTGTAGAGAAGATATGTCATTCCATATCTGTTATATGTCATCTACAAATAATACTAGGAATGTCACATGGCTCCCACTAACCTTCTTGTAAACACATGATTCATCTTCATTTTGAATAAAGCCAAGCTCTTTGACCATTTTATCAAAATGAATATTCATTCTCCTTAAGACTTGCTTCCATCTATAAATAGATAGAAGCAACTTACAAATATATTAACAAACTTTGGATCGACAAAACCCTCAGGTTGTATCATATATACATCCTCTTCAAGGCTCCCATATAAGAAAGTAGTTTTGACATCCATTTGCCAAATCTCATAGTCAAAGTAAGCAACTATTGCTAACAAAATCGTGATGGACTTGACCATAGAACTGGTGAAAAAGTCTCATCATAGTCTATACCATAAATTTGTTTGAAACCTTTTGCCACTAGTCGCACCTTATAGGTCTGTACTTTACCATCCATGTCAGTTTTCTTCTTGAAAACCTACTTGCACCCTATAAGTTTTACCCCTTCGATTGGATCAACTAAAGTCAATACTTTATTTTGATACATGGATTCCATCTTGGACTCATGGCCTTTAGCCATCTCTCGGAGTCTGAACTGTTCATAGCATCTTAGTAGATGAGAGGCTTATCATTATCCATAAGCATCACATCACCATCTTGAGTCAAGAGAAATTCATAATTTCTCCCGGGCTCATGGTGAATCCTACTAGATCTACGAATAACCTGTGTTTCCTAAACATGATTACTTTCAATATTTTGATGTACATCGTGATCTTATTCCAACTCTGGTTCAATGTTATCATGTGGTTCTCGATCTTCATCGAGATGTATTATCTTCCCACTGATTTTCTTAGAAAGTAGTTCTCCCTCAAAAAATACAGCGGCCCGAGCAATAAACACTTTGTTCTCGAAAGGATTATAAAACTATACCCTAATCTCACTTGGATATCCCACAAAATAGCATCTATCTTATTTTGGTCCAAGCTTGTCAGAGGCTAAACATTTTATAAATGCTTCACGTCCCCAAATTTTCATAAATGACATGCTATGACATTCATCACTCTATATCTCATACGGAGTATTTTGAACCGCCTTAGTCGGAACTTGGTTAAGTGTATATGCAGCCGTTTCTAGAGCATGACCCTAGAAACTGAATGGAAGATCCGCTTGACTAATCATCGATCGCACTATGTCCAACAAGGTACGATTTCTCCTCTCAGAATCTCTATTCCATTGAGGTGTTCCAGAAGGAGAAAGTTATGATACACTATCACACTCCTTCAAGAAACTCGTGAAATTGAGGTTTAAGTATTCTCCTCCACGATCTGATCGTAAAACTTTTATACTTTTCCCTTGTTTTCTTTTCTACTTCGGCCTTATATTCTTTAAACATTTCAAAAGAATCGGATTTGTTCTTCATAAGAACCACATATCCATATCTACTGAAATCATCAGTAAATGTTATGAAGTAGTGTAAGCCACCCCTTGCCATCATACGCATTCGACCACATACATCATTATGTATAAGTCATAATCGTTCGGTGGCCCTTTCACCTGATCAGGTAAAAAAAGCTTTAGTCATTTTTCCAATGAAACAAAGGTCGCATCTTCCGTATGATTCAAAATCAAACTTATCCAAGTATCCATCTATATGTAACTCAGAAATGCGTTTCTCATTATTATGGCTTAACGACAATGGTAGAAGTAATATTTGATTTGAGTCATCTTAGAACATATAAATTGTTAACTAATTGTGCAACATTATAAGCCTTATCATTAAAATAGAATAAACAACTATTGTTTATTTAATTAAAATGAAAACCTTTCTTGTCCTGACAAGAAATTGATTTAATGTATCCCCTAAAGGTAGGCACGTAATAACAATTTATCAAGTTCTCAATCTCGCCTATATGGGCAAAATTAGGTATCGAGCTCCTTCAACTAGAGCAACAACTTTTGCTCCAATTCTAACCCTATACCTGAAACTTGACCATTGATAGTCTTCTTCTTTAGATCTTCCAAATAAGCTCGACAAATTAACTTCCATTCATCCAGTTATTTTCACAGAATTGACAATCATCTCCTTTAGCAACACCACTATTAGGTTTCAAAAGCCCTTTGGGATTGGACTTTGGTTTGGCACCGAATAAGATCAAATCTTCACCTTGTTTGTCCACTTTCCTTTCCCATTTACATTCCATCTGTACATCATCAATATGGACGTAATTCATGCATTTACTGTGTTATTTTCAGTAGTTCTAAACATGCTTAACAACTCAGTAAGTGTTCTGTCTATTTCATTCATTTTGTTCTTAACAAACTGAGAATAGAAGTTGTTCAAAAATTGTTTGATCAAATCAAGCTGAGTCTCTAGACCATTCTTGAAACCCAAAATATCAAGGTACATATGCCTATCACCTTTAGAACATGTGGTACAACCGGATATGATTCTCCCATTAATGCAAAAGTATGGTGCCTTATTATTGTCAAATCTTCCTGACGAGCCTATCCTTCAAACATCTTTTGAAGGTGCTCAATCATATCATTAGAATCATTATGCTCTTGTTGCTTCTAAAGCACGACACTCATAATTACAAGCATGAGACATGAAACATCAGTTGCATAATTAATTTGCTTCTAGTAAGCATTTTGTTATGCACATGTTTCATTCTCAGCTAGAAGAAATAAGGGAGGGGTTTGAGTGACATCCTTGAACCCGAGGACAATCCTCAAGTTTTTATGTCAATCGAGGAAATTATTTCATGTCAGCTTGTCCTTCTCAAGGACTATTACATAGAGAAGTTATTTGTGTTATTTGTCATTTAATATCTACAATATTAAAGTGCATAAAATGACTTAGTCTACAGATGATCATTAAATTATGTTCAAGTGATTATTCATATATATATTCACAATATATATCTCCCACTATTTTTATCAAATCAATAGCCCTAACTATTAATTCAGAAAAAATATTTTCTATATCCTTTCTAGTGAGCCAAGATCCATATTTCACCACGCGTTAGGTCAACTTTGGCTTTTCTCCTAAAATGTGATTATTTAGGTAGACAACATTTGTCAATTATATCAACTATATAACTCTTGGATAGCTTGGTGGAACAACATTTGTTCATATTTATCTAATAAATCTCGCCAAACTCTATGCCTCTAAGTTCACAATCCTATTGTGGTAACTTAGTTAAGTCAGACCCAATAGTCAAAAGTATCAATATACTTCAACACATCTCCCACGATAGATGGGAGTACTTCGCTTTGGCGAACCCACTCCTTATCGATCTAGGGTTAACGAATTAGACTTATTGGAAGGCATCCGATCAACTTAATATTAACTTTAGGGTTTTGTTAATTTTAAAATGATCATGATCCCATCATAAAGAGATTCGCATTTTTTCCTTGAATAAAATACTTCAAATCAATATTCGTCAATGGTTTAATTTCCAGGTAGTGAGGGAGTTACAACGGTCTCGCTTAAAACCCACAACCTTACAAGTTCAAATAACTCGCTTTTGACAAAATCGCCCCATGTCAGAAATAAAGAAAATTTGTATTTTATTCCGTGTTTCATAAACACGAGAATCTCATAATCGTTTGTCCATTTTAAAATCTTGAATCGTTACATATTTTATCTTGTTTAGCAAGCATGGCATGGGTGTCGTATCTAACACATACATCCTTAATCTAATTAAGCATGCATCTTTATAAACTACTCTTCACATACATTCATCATATGCGCATATATATGTAAAGTGCAATAAATAAACATGGTTGGTTATGGGTTCATCCTATGTGATCTTTATCAAGCTAATGACAAAGATCTAGGTCAATCTAAGGTGAAAAATAAATACAGGCTAACTATTACATGTCTTTTTTCTTGTATTGCTTCCTTGGATGGCCTCCGTGTGGGATTACTCTTGATCTTCAAATCTTCATGTATTCATGTACATTACAAGAATGAAATATGAAAACCAATCTAATGAACTTACAAGAAGAACTCGAGTTACATTCGAGATTTAATAATTACAAGATTAAACGACATGCAAGCCGTATTTGAAAAACCAAAATCATTAACCTAAGGTCATAAGCCATAACCATCCACCATGCTCAATTAACATAAAATAACATGTTAAAACATATAATCTGATCTTAATATATCATACTCATCATGCTCTAATCATAAAAACCAAATATTGAAAAAATCAGAAAATTCGAAATTAAATCTGATAACATTAAATCGCAGATTACAGGGCCTAAATGATGTCAAACTCCTTACAAATCAGTCGATGATAGATTTAGCTATCAGTTACGTTCAGACGCTTGATTCCATATGAAATAGCGTATTCGTTTTCCAAAATAGGACACCAGACACAGATTTCAGCAAATCCGCTACATCCGATTCAGAATCGTATCAAATACGATTCATATAATAAGAACAAACATAAAAAATGTATATATCAGTATATATACAGATTATATAATCATCATATGATTATACAACTCTCATGAATATCATATATTCAAAACATATACATACATACGCATATATAAACATAACAACATATAAAATATACAAAATCGCATACATAACAGTCATGGAATATTGTATACATGTTATCATCATAAAACCAGTAAATACATAAACGAATTAAACACTTTTTACAAGTAGCTCTGATGCCATTGAAGGGTTTCAAGCACATAAACGCAACGAAAACAGTAATTAAAACGTGAAAAATCAGAGTTTTCGAAACCCACTGCAGGATCTATGCGAAAAATAGATATTTAATTCGTAGATCAGATTGTTTACCTTAAGAAGCTTTACGATTATGGTTGTCAAAAGGAGATCCTATGTAATAACCCCAATTTTTGGGAAATTTTTGAAACCCTTATGAATAGTGTTTTTGCTGAATGAGAAAACTTTTCATGCCACACTATGTAGGGGTTCTGATATGGATATTCTGAGATTTTATTAGTACTTTATATGGGATATAAGTGTATGTAAAGATCGTCAGAATCCAAATCCGAACACTTTGATTTTTCCCGGAAATACACTAGATACGGAAAGATTTGAGAAAAAGGTAACAGGATAAAAAGGATTTAAATTAAAGGATTATAGGAGAGGATCATAAAAGGAATATAATATATTGAGAAAGGTTAAGGGAACCTAAGTAATAAGATCCCGGGTATGATCCTTCAAACGATAAACGAGAACGAAAGTTAAGCGAACCGTATAACAGATCAGCGGTCATTAGGCAAACGATTAGGAAGTTAATCAAAGGGATTAGTGGGAATGATGTCATCCAACCAATAGAAAGAGGACAAGGAAGGGAGGATGACATCATGAGGGTGACACAAGCATGACAAGGGAAGGAAGGAGGTGTGGTTGAATGAGAACCACACAAAATCAAGGGCAACTAGGTAATTTACTAAAACAAACACAAAAATCAAACCAACCAAGCCAAGCAAATCATTTTTCATCAAAATCAAAAAGAAACCAAGGCATTGTTCTTCATGCTCTCGGCCAAAACAGAACCAGAACACTAAAACTGATGTATCTCCTTCATTTCTCACTCAAATATTGTGTTCTATAGCTCATTGGAAAGGTATTGAGATGGCCTACAACTCTTGTTCACAAGTCTCGTCCAAATAATCATGGTAAGACCCTCATTTTTACAGTTCTTTAAATCGGACTTTTAGAAACTTCAAAGCCTAACTTTGTGTTCTTGATTTCTTTTCAAAGATCAAGCTTGTAGGAGGCTCCCTAAGGCTTCCTAGCAACTTAACACCTCCCAAGGAAGGTATAAACTTCAAACCCTAGCCTTTACTTTATTTGTTAGTAAGTTTAATGGTTGGTGTTGTGAAATGAGAAGCATGGATTGTGATTATTAGTAGTTTGGTTTGATTTGGAAGTGTTTTTGGTAATTGAAACTTGATTATAGTTCATAGGTCTTGATTGTGGTTGTTTGAGTTGAAAACCTTGGAGATTATGGACTGATGTGGTATGGTTTAGGTGAAGTTTTGTTGTATTGATGGATATGAGTTGGTTGGTGGTTAATTGGAGTAGTTTAAAATTGGGAAATCGCGTAAACATAGCCGTCGTAACGTCCGATTTTCTTTGGACTGTTTTATGCATAACATTAGGACCCGAGAACCCCCTGCTAGATTATGACCACTGCCATGTTTAGATAGCTCATGTTACGAGCTTCGTTTTGATATGTAGTTCGTTCGATTCCGATGCACGGTTTAGGAGAAACGACCGTTTCAAGTAACGGCGTTTCGCGAACGAAACTTTTCCCCTCGCCTTACTTTGAAACATAGGTTAAAGACCAAAAAGGGTTAATTAATGCATGAAACATTTATGGTAAGTGTGTTAGGCAGTTGGTAAGACACTCGCGAAGGAATCGCCTTAAAACTCGTAAAGGTTAAATTATTAAAAATGGTGGAGCCGAGGGTACTCGAGTGACTTAAGAGAATCAGTAAGCGCAAAACGAGCGTTAGAGTCTGAGTTGGTTAGAGTATAGATTTACAAGTGACTTTGGTTTAATTCCAACTTACTTGTTGTTTATAGGTTACCAGACTCGTCCCGAGCCATTCGTAACCCCCAGTCGCTCAGGCAAGTTTTCTACCCGATATACTGTTGTTGTGATGTAAATATATGTATATGCATTATCTTGTGATAGTGCATGATTGTTATTAGCAAATTTTGCGATATATTGGAGCATGCTGATATGGTATATATGCATATCTGTTTCGTAATCTGGTTATCTATCTGTTGATTTCAATGCTTATAGTTGCATAATACCTATGCTAGAAATAAGCAAGTAGTTGCGTATACCCTTAGTATAGGTAATAAAAGGTGAACATATTTCTAAACCGGGAGTCGATGTTCCCGAGTATATTATATATATATATATATTTATATATATATGGATATAGTTTTTAAAACTATGGATCGAATAAGGTTTATTCGATACCTTTATTTTACTTAATTGAATATTAATTTGAGTATTCATTCGAGGGCTTATGACTCAGTTTATTTTATTATTTGAATATTATTTGAATATTCATTCGAGGGCTTATGACTCAGTTTATATTATTATTGAATATTACTTGGATATTCATTTGAGGATGTATGACTCCTTTATTTTATGAATATTATTTATAGTATTCATTCGAGGTATTATGACTCCGCTTATTACTTAATAATATTCTTTATTGTATTAAAGAATAAGGTGTCGATAATCAAACTTACTTTTGATTATTCAAATAAAGATATTACTTTCGTATAAGTATATCTTTGATTATTTGCTATTCATTTCAAGTATAAGTTTTAATACTTCTACTTCAATTATTTTATAAAGATTATTCTTTATGGGAATATTATTTAAATAATAATATTCAGACATTTTCTAAATATTCTGGGGACTGATTTACTTCATTAAATCAGCTTCACTCCAAACATTCTTAAAAATGTTTTGCGAGTCTTCAAAATGATTTTTTTAAAAGTTAGAGCGGATCCCAAAACTCATTTTTTTAAGATCCTCCTTTCGAAGGGGATTTAAATACTCGCTCAAAACCTGAGGGATCCGGCTCTGTGGTGTGTTTTATATTCGCAACAAGGTTGCTGTTTTGATAAATGAATTGATTACTTACCCAACACTCGGGAAGTAAAATTCTTGGAACAAGTTAATCCATTAACAGGCATCGCCTGGGAAATATCGGTGAGTTCTCCTTTCCAAATAGATACGACTTCTTGGTGGAGCCGTATCAACAAGTTTCTACTTGGGGAAAGTGGGGACAAGCTTTACGTTTCAGAGTCATGGATTTCATCTGAACTAGGAGTGGCGTAAGTGGCCGAGTAGCGCCGGCCCAGCCTTATTATATTGGCCCAAATGGCCTGGAAGTTCCGCTAAGGCGGTCCATTCCTTAGGAGTTCAGTGTTCGGTTGACAAGTAAATCCGACAGGTTCTCCTCTACATGTAGAAAATGGTGGGGTTGTACTACTACGACTGATCATCGTAAGTGGTCTTCCTGGCGCGGCAAACTCCCGTAATGAGTTCATCATCCAATTGGATAATTTCTGCAACACTACCCAGAGCACTTCGATAGAAAGGCTACGGTTGGGCGATTGTTGAGTGTTGGCAGGGTCAAGTTTTCAAAATGATGTTTACATCAAATGAAGTATCTCGTAACTTCATTTTATTTTGATAATATTTTAAAGATTTAATCTATTCAAATCTTGCCTTATAGTCTCATCTATGTGATGAACTTTTGAAGCTAATTATAACTTGAACGGTGGTAGTTCAAGTAGTATTTGGGAAAGATATAAGTATATTGGGGTATCTTGTAACTTCATCTTTTAAACTTATATCTAATTAATAATTGTCTTATGAATGACAAAGATTTTCAGAAAAACGTTGAGACAAGGTTAGATATATGAGATCACCTTGCAACGATATTTTTTTTTTATACAGTTATACACTGGGACTTTGTGTATATTGTGCATGGAAGAGGACTTCCAATATTTTGAAAAGTATATATGTATATATATATATACTGAATATTTTGCGACTTCATCGCATTAAGATATCAACTTGGTTCATTTCTTTTGACCAAGACTTTCATGAGTACTATGAGAAGGCTCATATATTGTTAATCATTATACATATTATTTTGGTGGGCTTGCTGCTCACCCTTGCTTTCTTCTTTCATCACACAACATCAGATAGACAAGATGAACCGGACCAAGCTCCCGATTCGCAAGAAGTTAGGAGACGTTCCGCAGTTTTCTAGAAGCACTGATGCCGCCATAGCTGAGGTAGGAACTACCAATAGGCTAGGCTTTCAACTTTTGATGTATCAGATTATGTATATTTATGAATTGTAATAATGGCAAAGAAATGTAAATTTATTCAGAAACCTGTTTAAGGTGTATTGGCATATAATTGTGGAATAAAACGACTTGTGATTATTTTTGGATATTCATCTCTGAGACTATAACTTGTGGTGTGTGTGTTTATTGTGGGGTCACAGTACAGAGTAGTTGATTATTTATTAAGATTGGGTGTTGTTAAGGGAAATGGAACTCGTGACAACCCGGATCCCCGACCCCGGATTTGGGGGTGTTACAGAAATGGTATCAGAGCTAAGCGTTATAAACCTCAGAGATGATGTGACGTTAAGATAATAAGTTCACTAAGATAATAAGAACTCTTGCCAAGTTCATAGTCGGGCTACTTAACGTAGCACTGACAGTTAAAACCCTTATGGGAACCCTTATAAATATCGTGATAGGAGCGTAGTTCGTTATCGTATATGGTAGCGGGACTCCGAACCCTGAGGTTGAGGGGCAACAGCGCGATGATGTTTTATTACTAATTGGAGATCGGATTGTGGATCCGATAGAGTGTCCTAATGCAGGACCGGATGATGTTGATATTGAGGATGTAGCGGTTGAGGATGTTGTCCTAGAAGGGATAGTTGTTGAGGAGGATCCCATGGAGGATCCTGACAGGATTGGATAAAGGACCACTGATGAATTGATGACCATGGTTTGGTCAACTACCAGAGGTAGGATTGGCCGGTCACTACCAGAGGTTCGTTCAAGTTTGTAAAGATAGTAGCCCCTTTAACGCGGCTTACTCATAAGACTGAGAAGTTCGAATAGACAGAGAAATGCGAGAACAGCTTTTAAGAACTGAAGCAAAGGTTGGTGACGACCCCTATGTTGGCGTTGCCGGATGGAAAAAGGAGATTTTGTGATTTGTAAGTGACGCTTCGCATAAGGAATTAGGGTGCTTCCTAGCACAACAAGATAATCGCGTCTGCGTCAAGATAATTAAGGTAATATGAAATTCGATATCCCCGCCCATGAGCTTAGGCTCGTGGCAATAGTTTTACCCTAAAGATTGGAGGCACTACTTGTATGGAGAGAAGTGCGAGAATTACCTAAGCCATAAGTGCTCTAGTACATTCTTACGTAGAAAGAGCTCAACATACGCCAGAGGAGGCGGTTAGAGCTAATCAAGAATTATGATTGGAAGATTCTTTATCATTCGGGGAAAGCCAATATGGTGGCTGATGCCCTTAGTAAAAAGGAGAGACTCAAGATGATAATGTCTTTTGGAGAGTTTATAAGAGATTTTGAGAAAATGGAAATAGTAGTGAAGGTAACCGGAGCCGGTACCGAAAAGCTGTTTGAGATAGCAATACAGCCCGAATTATTGGAAAAGATCATATTGTGCCAGAAAAAGTTATGAATGAAGGCAGAGAGCCAACAAATAGATAAGAGGTTAATACCGAGAAAGATGAGAAGGGAATAATGAGGTATTCCTACAGAATTTGGGTTCCAAATGTTCAAGAGCTTAAAGATAAGATCTTAGATGAAAGCTAGTTTGAGGAATAAGATTTAGAGCAAACCCTGAACGTGATAGTCAAGGAGGTCGCCATCAAGATAGAAGGAACCCATGACATAATGGAGTGGAAAATGAGGATTTTAAATTAAAAGATGACCCCAATTATGGGGAGTAGGATGAAACATTTCATACTAAGGAAACAAAAAGTCGAGTAAGGAAAGGAGACCCGAGATGGTACCCCTATACGGTAATTCATGGACCTGTCTAAAGAGAACTTAGACTATTATCCCCAACCACCACCCTGAGGAGACAGTACGGTGAGAAATTCTTTCAGGACCTGTAAGTCGCTAAGCTCTCAGAGTTCCATGGAACAAGCTGACCCAGCCGAGGCAAGAGCCTGGCTAAAGGAAATAGAGGAATCATTTGAGATTCTAAATGATTGACGAACCACAAAAGACTGTTTTGTCACTTACCCTCCTAAGAGAGAGACCACCCGCTGGTGAAAGGCCAAGGAAGGCACGGAGCAAGAAATCATAATAAACTGATTTAAGTTCAGTCAATTGTTTTCAGGAAAGTACTTCCCAAGGTTATGGAGATAGTGTAAAAGCTTAAGAGCCAGAACAAAGGCAGACGAGTATGATGAATTATGAATCTAAGTTGTAAAAGTTATCAAGATTCGTTCTGAAGACACGAATCCAGAATGACGGGATGTTTGAAATCAATGCTTATGTTGTGTTGGTTCATGAAATAACGATAAGAGAAAGGAATATAAAGGCAAGAGAGTTTGAGGAATGATAAGGGAGTTGGGTATGAGGAAACCCTAAAGACTCGTAGAAAAGAAATAGAAAAGTAGGTAATCGTCCGGATGAGAGTGATTCACCATGAGTTAAATTGATGGTTGAAGGTATAAGAGATACATATATTTTATCCCCTGTAAGTTGGGAAGATTCGAGGAAACCTTGAGATAATTCGAAGGATAAATAATGAGACGCGGATAGACTGAGGAGACAAGAAAGTAAGAAATTAAGAAAATTGGGTGAAGGAAGTGACCTTCAAGAAGGTAAAGTGTAAGACCGGTGGCATGATACCCAGAAAGGGAGACGCCAGATATGAAAGATATCCCAACATTGAGATGACTGTTGAGATAAACAACAAAAGTAAATAAGGAATTATTAAGAAGAAGTTCACGTTGAACATGACCAATATCTTCCAGAACATCCATGTTATCATTACCAAATCAAGAAAGAAAAGTGGATGACCATTGTTATCTTTTGGAGGCCATATGGATTGACCTCAATTTGAATAAGGATGCTATTATGAAGTTAGGTATAGACTATCGAGGTGGGAATGATTGAATAAGACACCCTTATCAGGGATATATGACTTGATTTATCCAAGGAATGATGCAGGTACCTTTTAAAGGTGGAATTAAGGATAAAACATCGGTAACTTAAAATGAATCCTAGGGGAATGCATAAAGGTTGGAATTTCACCCTTAATAGGGACAGTATGAGTTTTGACAGTATGATTTGGAAAGGGTTAATATAGCAACAACCTTTAAGAATCAGTGGAGAAATTTTTCAGAAGTATATAGACAATGGTTCTAGTAATAGTAAATGGTATTTTAATATGCCCTGTATCTAGGGAATACAGGAGGAACGATTGAAGGATAACCTTAGAGGTTTTACAAGGAGAAAGGAAATATTCGAAATTCTCAAGAATAAAAATGTTGATAAAGGAAATATGACATAATTATAATGATGCCAAGTGGGGCACGTGTTAAACCACGAGAAAGTATGGATCGAACCAGTAATGGTCGAAATTGTTCAGGGCAATTAGGACTTAAGATAAAAAATGTTCTAAGTATGATTGAGAGTCAGTCTTGACAGTGATTAGCCTCTAAAGATTGAGGCAATAACTTATGGAAAAATGGTGATTTTTTTTTTCTTTTCTTTCCCATCTGATTTTAAGGAAAACATCTTCACTCAAGCAGTGATCGGAAATAAGGTAGAAAATTTATTTGGAGGTGGTTAAAATGACATTGACTGTAAGGAAATTTTACTATCAGGAAAGGCCAAAGAGGTGGCCGACACTTTAAAGGAGTGGATAATTATAGGCGCGTGTGCCAAAAGAAAACAGTGATGATGGTTAAAAATGTGAAGGTTGAATTATGGTTTGGAATATTGACATTCCTTCTGATGACTGTGCAATACCCAACCGTAATAGTAGTTGGTAAAGGTTTAATTCGTGTAATCGCCAGGAACGGGCTATCTATCTTAGGAGGTACTATCTTGAGAATAATCCAGGACCATGTTTCAAAAAGGACTAAACGAACCTTTGAGTTAAGTCTTCTATTTAAGGCATATGACTAAGAATGGTATTAACCTGCTATCGTTGCTTTGATTGAAACTCTTCTGCAATTTTATCTACTTCATGTCATGAAAGTACGTCAGAGTTTGGAGTGTTCTTCATGAATTGTGATTGGTGGTTATGTTAACTCCTTAGGAGAATTAGATACGAGATGTATGGACTCCGTATGGTTAGCTATTAAGATTTTATGGAAAAGTGAATGACGACAGTAGGTCAGTGGTGGACCATAGTAAGGCAGCAATGATTCTGCGAGTAATGAGCTGATTACAACCGTGAGAGTTGTATTGGAATGGGTGTTGAGATTGAGTACCACTAATCGGGTCGTGGTAGTGTATACGTTATCATTGATAGACTAATTAAGTAGAGTATCTACCTAGTGAATTATTATTCTTTCTTATCAATAGAGAGTCGTATTATTATACGAGGAAGGTTGCGGTGCAAGCATAGAACTCTAGTAACGGTGATGTCTAAAATGAGATCCCAGGTTCGATTTTCGATATCGAGGGAGTTTCAAAGGTAATTGTGTATAAGCTAGAGGAAGTGCATGGGTCCATAGAATGATGGACGGAATAGCAAATATTTAAGCATGTGAAATGCGATGCGATAATACTCGATGTTGATATAAATACATATATGTTTTGTTCTCCTATGACAAACCTCTATAGTTCAGAGGTAGATTCCAAGCCAGATATTTTATGGCAATATTTTTTTTACATATATATACAATTCTCTTCAGTTCGCTCTTTTCTCTTCTTTTCATTTCATGTAAGCTGAGAAGAACAACCCTTCCAGAAGGGGAGGTATTGCCGAATGACTATCTATCTTTGTGATAGAAGCCTAGTAGGATACCAACTATTGTTTAATTGCTTGTCAAGTACTAAAGGCTGGCCATCTTCTGTACTAACTATGCGAGATAACAAGTGTTCATGATCATAGTGATCTCTCAATAAATTCTTTTACTTCTATATGAAGGATTAAGCTTTCGAAAATAGAAACAGCTGAAAAAGGAGTAGTAAAGTTATGGTGGTATTCAGAATGGGAAAAAATTCGTAATACTAAGGTTGACGTGGTTATTAAAAGGTTATAGAACGCTAACGAGCAAAAGTATAACCAGTATAATATTAGGAACGGAAGGTAGTAGCGATTACGAACTGGAAAAGAATGGGTATTGAGAAGCAAAAGCTCTAATGCTAAACGCTATAATGAGAGTCTGTGCAATAGACTTGAAAAAAATTTGGAATGATCACTTAACGCGGATTTAGTTATATCACGACAATAGATCATATGTCATTATCGAGGTGTCACCTTATGAGATCCTTGAGGGAAGATAATGTCGATCTCCCTTATGTTAGGATGAAGTTGTAGAGCGCAAGATGCTCGGACCCGCAGTAGTCCAAAGGACCAGGGATATAATAGATCTAATCGGAGGACGGCTAGTAGTAACCCAAGATGGACATAAGAGGTATGCTGATTTGACTCAAAAAGGACAAAGAGTATGAAATAGGGGGCCTAGTAATGTTATAGGTATCCCCTTGGAAACCCTTGAAAAAGGATTGATGAGGTTCGGAAAGAAAGGAAAGCTAAGTCTACAATTTGTTGGACCCTTGGATATATTAAGACGTTTGAGAAGTTAGCATATGAGCTAGCCCTACCCCCGAACCTGTAGCAAGTTCATAATGTGTTCCATGTATCAATGTTAAGGAAGTGTAATTCGGATGCCAGACAAATAGGGGAATATGAGCGCATAGACATGCAACCAGACGTAACCTATATGGAGCAACCAGGAAGGGTATAGAGTAAAAAGGAATGAGTGCTTAGGAGAAGGGTTATCAAACTAGTAAGAGTTTGATGGTAGAACCACAATGTGGGAAAATTTACTCGAGAGTTAGAAAGTGCAATGCTAAGAGAGTATCCCTATTCATTTTCTATCTGATTCCGGGACGGAATCCTTTTAAGGAGGGGAGACTGTAATAACCCCAATTTTTGGGAAATTTTTGAAACCCTTATGAATAGTGTTTTTGCTGAATGAGAAAACTTTTCATGCCACACTATGTAGGGGTTCTGATATGGATATTCTGAGATTTTATTAGTACTTTATATGGGATATAAGTGTATGTAAAGATCGTCAGAATCCAAATCCGAACACTTTGATTTTTCCCGGAAATACACTAGATACGGAAAGATTTGAGAAAAAGGTAACAGGATAAAAAGGATTTAAATTAAAGGATTATAGGAGAGGATCATAAAAGGAATATAATATATTGAGAAAGGTTAAGGGAACCTAAGTAATAAGATCCCGGGTATGATCCTTCAAACGATAAACGAGAACGAAAGTTAAGCGAACCGTATAACAGATCAGCGGTCATTAGGCAAACGATTAGGAAGTTAATCAAAGGGATTAGTGGGAATGATGTCATCCAACCAATAGAAAGAGGACAAGGAAGGGAGGATGACATCATGAGGGTGACACAAGCATGACAAGGGAAGGAAGGAGGTGTGGTTGAATGAGAACCACACAAAATCAAGGGCAACTAGGTAATTTACTAAAACAAACACAAAAATCAAACCAACCAAGCCAAGCAAATCATTTTTCATCAAAATCAAAAAGAAACCAAGGCATTGTTCTTCATGCTCTCGGCCAAAACAGAACCAGAACACTAAAACTGATGTATCTCCTTCATTTCTCACTCAAATATTGTGTTCTATAGCTCATTGGAAAGGTATTGAGATGTCCTACAACTCTTGTTCACAAGTCTCGTCCAAATAATCATGGTAAGACCCTCATTTTTATAGTTCTTTAAATCGGACTTTTAGAAACTTCAAAGCCTAACTTTGTGTTCTTGATTTCTTTTCAAAGATCAAGCTTGTAGGAGGCTCCCTAAGGCTTCCTAGCAACTTAACACCTCCCAAGGAAGGTATAAACTTCAAACCCTAGCCTTTACTTTATTTGTTAGTAAGTTTAATGGTTGGTGTTGTGAAATGAGAAGCATGGATTGTGATTATTAGTAGTTTGGTTTGATTTGGAAGTGTTTTTGGTAATTGAAACTTGATTATAGTTCATAGGTCTTGATTGTGGTTGTTTGAGTTGAAAACCTTGGAGATTATGGACTGATGTGGTATGGTTTAGGTGAAGTTTTGTTGTATTGATGGATATGAGTTGGTTGGTGGTTAATTGGAGTAGTTTAAAATTGGGAAATCGCGTAAACATAGCCGTCGTAACGTCCGATTTTCTTTGGACTGTTTTATGCATAACATTAGGACCCGAGAACCCCCTGCTAGATTATGACCACTGCCATGTTTAGATAGCTCATGTTACGAGCTTCGTTTTGATATGTAGTTCGTTCGATTCCGATGCACGGTTTAGGAGAAACGACCGTTTCAAGTAACGGCGTTTCGCGAACGAAACTTTTCCCCTCGCCTTACTTTGAAACATAGGTTAAAGACCAAAAAGGGTTAATTAATGCATGAAACATTTATGGTAAGTGTGTTAGGCAGTTGGTAAGACACTCGCGAAGGAATCGCCTTAAAACTCGTAAAGGTTAAATTATTAAAAATGGTGGAGCTGAGGGTACTCGAGTGACTTAAGAGAATCAGTAAGCGCAAAACGAGCGTTAGAGTCTGAGTTGGTTAGAGTATAGATTTACAAGTGACTTTGGTTTAATTCCAACTTACTTGTTGTTTATAGGTTACCAGACTCGTCCCGAGCCATTCGTAACCCCCAGTCGCTCAGGCAAGTTTTCTACCCGATATACTGTTGTTGTGATGTAAATATATGTATATGCATTATCTTGTGATAGTGCATGATTGTTATTAGCAAATTTTGCGATATATTGGAGCATGCTGATATGGTATATATGCATATCTGTTTCGTAATCTGGTTATCTATCTGTTGATTTCAATGCTTATAGTTGCATAATACCTATGCTAGAAATAAGCAAGTAGTTGCGTATACCCTTAGTATAGGTAATAAAAGGTGAACATATTTCTAAACCGGGAGTCGATGTTCCCGAGTATATTATATATATATATATATTTATATATATATGGATATAGTTTTTAAAACTATGGATCGAATAAGGTTTATTCGATACCTTTATTTTACTTAATTGAATATTAATTTGAGTATTCATTCGAGGGCTTATGACTCAGTTTATTTTATTATTTGAATATTATTTGAATATTCATTCGAGGGCTTATGACTCAGTTTATATTATTATTGAATATTACTTGGATATTCATTTGAGGATGTATGACTCCTTTATTTTATGAATATTATTTATAGTATTCATTCGAGGTATTATGACTCCGCTTATTACTTAATAATATTCTTTATTGTATTAAAGAATAAGGTGTCGATAATCAAACTTACTTTTGATTATTCAAATAAAGATATTACTTTCGTATAAGTATATCTTTGATTATTTGCTATTCATTTCAAGTATAAGTTTTAATACTTCTACTTCAATTATTTTATAAAGATTATTCTTTATGGGAATATTATTTAAATAATAATATTCAGACATTTTCTAAATATTCTGGGGACTGATTTACTTCATTAAATCAGCTTCACTCCAAACATTCTTAAAAATGTTTTGCGAGTCTTCAAAATGATTTTTTTAAAAGTTAGAGCGGATCCCAAAACTCATTTTTTTAAGATCCTCCTTTCGAAGGGGATTTAAATACTCGCTCAAAACCTGAGGGATCCGGCTCTGTGGTGTGTTTTATATTCGCAACAAGGTTGCTGTTTTGATAAATGAATTGATTACTTACCCAACACTCGGGAAGTAAAATTCTTGGAACAAGTTAATCCATTAACAGGCATCGCCTGGGAAATATCGGTGAGTTCTCCTTTCCAAATAGATACGACTTCTTGGTGGAGCCGTATCAACAAGTTTCTACTTGGGGAAAGTGGGGACAAGCTTTACGTTTCAGAGTCATGGATTTCATCTGAACTAGGAGTGGCGTAAGTGGCCGAGTAGCGCCGGCCCAGCCTTATTATATTGGCCCAAATGGCCTGGAAGTTCCGCTAAGGCGGTCCATTCCTTAGGAGTTCAGTGTTCGGTTGACAAGTAAATCCGACAGGTTCTCCTCTACATGTAGAAAATGGTGGGGTTGTACTACTACGACTGATCATCGTAAGTGGTCTTCCTGGCGCGGCAAACTCCCGTAATGAGTTCATCATCCAATTGGATAATTTCTGCAACACTACCCAGAGCACTTCGATAGAAAGGCTACGGTTGGGCGATTGTTGAGTGTTGGCAGGGTCAAGTTTTCAAAATGATGTTTACATCAAATGAAGTATCTCGTAACTTCATTTTATTTTGATAATATTTTAAAGATTTAATCTATTCAAATCTTGCCTTATAGTCTCATCTATGTGATGAACTTTTGAAGCTAATTATAACTTGAACGGTGGTAGTTCAAGTAGTATTTGGGAAAGATATAAGTATATTGGGGTATCTTGTAACTTCATCTTTTAAACTTATATCTAATTAATAATTGTCTTATGAATGACAAAGATTTTCAGAAAAACGTTGAGACAAGGTTAGATATATGAGATCACCTTGCAACGATATTTTTTTTTTATACAGTTATACACTGGGACTTTGTGTATATTGTGCATGGAAGAGGACTTCCAATATTTTGAAAAGTATATATGTATATATATATACTGAATATTTTGCGACTTCATCGCATTAAGATATCAACTTGGTTCATTTCTTTTGACCAAGACTTTCATGAGTACTATGAGAAGGCTCATATATTGTTAATCATTATACATATTATTTTGGTGGGCTTGCTGCTCACCCTTGCTTTCTTCTTTCATCACACAACATCAGATAGACAAGATGAACCGGACCAAGCTCCCGATTCGCAAGAAGTTAGGAGACGTTCCGCAGTTTTCTAGAAGCACTGATGCCGCCATAGCTGAGGTAGGAACTACCAATAGGCTAGGCTTTCAACTTTTGATGTATCAGATTATGTATATTTATGAATTGTAATAATGGCAAAGAAATGTAAATTTATTCAGAAACCTATTTAAGGTGTATTGGCATATAATTGTGGAATAAAACGACTTGTGATTATTTTTGGATATTCATCTCTGAGACTATAACTTGTGGTGTGTGTGTTTATTGTGGGGTCACAGTACAGAGTAGTTGATTATTTATTAAGATTGGGTGTTGTTAAGGGAAATGGAACTCGTGACAACCCGGATCCCCGACCCCGGATTTGGGGGTGTTACATCCTAGCTTTAACCGAACACCACGTATCCCGCCTTAACGATCTACGCCGTAGAGGTATCCACACGAAAGCTGGTACGGAGGAGGCGTGTACTAGCACCAAGAACATACCTGATTTCCCCTCTATCACTCTCTCACCTTTAGCTGCTAGGGTTTATGTTTTTATCTAATAAAAACGTAACCCTAATTTTAGCCTTAAGGATGTTTATATAGAGAGGTCAAAAACAGACCTAACCCTAATCCAAGTTAAAGTATATTAAAATCTGAAATTCTATTTATTTAATAATTAAGTTTAACTCAATTACTAAATAACAACTGAATTTCGGATTTAATAATATACAAATTTGAAATTTATTTATCCCATTAATTAAGTCCAACTTAATTAATAATAAATAATTCAAATTTCCTTTTTAATTCAAATCCGAATTTGAATTAAATATTCCTCCATGCTTTCTTTGTGCAACCCTATGGGTTATTATTACATTGGAAATAATTTAAATATCTCATATTTAAATTATAAATAATGAGTGGCATATAGTAATACATCATTGCTACCCAAGTAATAATAATTAAATCGGTGATCGATTAAACTTTTCGTGAATAATGTACAATGTAATATAATCCCTTTAACCAAATATTATAAATTAAACTAGAGGCATGTAATGTGTCATCCTCATCAAAAAAGCAGATGCCTTCTTTTCATAAAGTAGATGCCTTCTACTTTTTATAAAGTAAATGCCTTCTGCTTTTTATAAAGTAGATTCCTTACCTTTTCAAAAAGATAAGATGCTCTATTAAAAATGATGTCCTGGTTTTGCTTTGAGCAGTATTCCTGCTTTAGGCAAAAGTCCTTTGTCTTCTGCTGAAGTGGAGGGGTCCTCCATTATTCTTTTTCCAGATTCTTTGTCTAGAGTGGTGATACCACATATTTGACATTCGAGATGGATGCTAAATTTGCCTATTTCCTTTTGCTTTTTCTTGCAGAAGATTTCTTGATGCGATCCAACAGCATCTTTATGTAATAATTGCCTTCTAAAAGCGACAACTTTATTGTAGTCATCTTCACTTAATCCTTTATGGGAATAAGAGGTCATTAAGGCATGCGTTGTAGCTAAATTGACTTTTAGCTTATCTTCCTTTTGAACACTAAATAACTTATTGATTAAAATCAATAACTTATTTTCAGTCAGTGCTTTTTAAATCATTTTTCTCCAGTGTAGGTTCCATTGCTTGGCTTGGAGAATAGATCTTTTCTTTGGCAGGACCAACCTGAATATAATGTAAAGGTTGATTGGGTGGAAAATCGTTTTCTTCTTCATTTTCCCAGCATATAATGGTACTGGTGGTTTTGATGAAGAGGTCGATCTCTTTTCCTTTAAGACGGTTGTTTTTAAATGTCTTGACTGCCTTTCTAAATTCCTTGGGGAACCTAGAAATTTCCAAAAGGTTATTAGCAGGATAAACTTGTGCTAATAGTCCATATTGGTATGCTTCATAGACCATGTCTGGATCAGCATTTGGATAGAAATTGAAGTAGCTGACATTCTTCTTGTATGTGGTGAAGAAATGTTCACTAACGAATTCCTTTTCAGTGGCTATTCTTCCATATTGATAAAGATAATTAAATCCTGAAAAATAAGATTCAATGGTATCTTCTTCCGTCTGCATTAACAGCTGCTGAGATTTTGGGATGTTTCCCAAAATAGTTTTCCTAGAACTTTCTTTTTGGTGAGTTATTGCCCCCGCATAAGTTAGATGTAATGCTTCTACAGAATTAATCAACTGGAGAGGTGACTTGAATTCTTGTGTAGTATAAATATTTGCTGCAACTTTTGCTTCAACAAAGGATTTGTACTTCTTATGTTTGATGCCTGAGAATCCTTTTACAGCTTTCTTAGCTATCTCAAATGTAGTGTATATTCCTGCATTAGGACCATTAAACACCACATAATAGGTTTTAGGGCCTTTGTATCCGTTTGGGACAACTGAAGTATGACCTTCAGTCTTTGTAGGGATTTGAATTCCCCCGTTAGGCCTCAAATTTAAATTAGAGGTTTTTTCTAACGTTATGGAGGTCTGAACCTCAGTCTTGCTTTCTGGCAAGGCAACAGCCTTTAACGGATTTGTTATTTCTTTACCTGGAGCCGTTTGCTCAGGAATAGGCTTATCTGTGTTCATTTCTGAAGATGGTGATGAAGTAACCATTTGTTGTGAGGTATTAACCTCATTCTGGATTTTTACGAAATCCACAGGTGTCAACGGATTTGTTGAGCCTTTACCGGTAGCCGTTTGCTTCGGGCTAGTTTGTTCTTCACTCAGAGTTGAGGAAGGTGAACAAATAACCTTTTGTTCTTGAGGAGTATTGAATTTCGTTTCGAACTCTATCTTGGCTCTCACCAAGTGTAGTATTTCCTGGATAATTGACCATTCTTTTAAAAGAATTGTTTCTTCCAGAAGCAACTTCTCCATAGCTACTAGCTTATGGGATCTTCAAAGAAAGAAGATTGTTTTTATACCCGCAATGGTATTTGTTTCTTTTGAGAGAAACTTGTGAAGAAGGAAGGTATTTGCAAATGTTTTATGATTTGTTCTTCAGTTCCTTCTGTATTTATAGCCAAAAAGTGACCTTGGATTCCTGTATGAACAGTATTAGCTTTTCATACCTGTTCTTTCTGGAATTCTCTTGTTAAAAAATCTGCTAAGCAGTTTTTAACTCCTTCGATGTGCTCTACATCAAAACTGTAGCGAGATAACCATTGCTGCCATCTTACTAATCTTCCTTGCTTATTATCTCCCTGTAACTTAATACGAAGAAAATAAGTGAAGTTTCTATTATCAGTCCTTACCAAAAATTTGACCGGAGTTAGATAAATAGAAAATTTGTTAATGACTCTAATGACTGCCAAATATTCTTTTTCATTTGAATGATAATTTTTCTCGGCGTCTTTAAAGCTTTCTGAAGCATATCTACATATTAATTCTTTATCAGAATTAACTGCTTTAAGAACTCCTCCCCAGTATTCGTCTGAAGCGTCTGTCTCAATGATAAGCTTATCATCCGGCTCCAGATGATAGAGTTTTGGAAAACCCTTGAGATTCTTTTTTACCTTACAAATGTAATCAGTGTCTGAATCTTTCCATTCCCATGGAATATCTTTCTTGAGCTTAACCTGCAAAGGTGCACGAATGGCTGCAAGTTTTGGAATATAATCAGATGCATAAGTTAATATACCTAAAAACCTTTGCAACTATTTTTTGTCTTCAAGTTTGTTCGAAAATTTATTAATATGTTCCAGAATATGAGCTTGAGGACAGTGCGTTCCTTGATCAATTTCTAATCCTAAGAAATTAATCTTTACTTTAAAAAGTTGTGCTTTCTTCTTGGATAAAATTATGCCAAGATGTTGACATCTCTTTAGAACTGCTGCTAAATGCCTTAAATGATCCTGTTCAGTATCACTAAAGATTAGGATATCATCAACATAAACGCAACAAAATGATTCAAATGACCTGAATGCATCATGCATGTGTCTTTAAAAAATGGAAGGAGCCTGTTTAAGACCAAATGGAACCACGATCCATTGATAATGTCCTTGGGGACATGTAAATGCTGTCAATAACTTTGATTCTTCGTCTAGCAATACCTGCCAAAAACCAGATTTACAGTCTAATGAACTGAACATTTTCTTACCTCGGATAAGGGTGAGAAGTTCATCCTTATTTGGTAGGTTATGGATGTCTCCTATTGTAGCCTCATTGGTTTCTTTATAGTTGACTACCATTCTTTTCTTCCCTCTTCTCTTCTCAGCTTCATTTTCTACAAGAAATGCTGGAGACATATGAGGTGATTTACTGGGTATGATGATCTTTATATCCAGAAGCTCTTGAATTTGTATTCCAAATTCTTTACGATCTTGTGGGTTGTACTTCATTGGTCGAACCTTGATTACAGCTGTAGGATCTCTGAGCTTGATTGCTGCTTTCATCCATTTCTTGGTCTTTGTAGGATACAGTGGATTTTCTGAGCAGACAGAGTCTAATAATCCTTCGATTATAGTCTTCTTTTCTATATCAAGAATTAAATTTTTACAATCATTTAATTCTTTGAATCTTCTAATAACATCCTTCCCCTTCTGTTAAAGAAAATTTTTATTAGTGATGATATTAATAGCATCAGGTTTTTTGGTTTTAGAATTCTTTTTCATTGATTCTAGAAAACCTGGAACTCCAACTTTACGAGCTGTTGTTATTTTTTTGATATATACTTCTTGACCTGAAAGGGTTAGTATAATCATTTTTGTATACTGAGTGAATGGTTCATATAATTGGCAAAAATTGTTACCAATTAAAAAATCCATTCCAGCTTCCTGTTGGTAAACAGTAGGAATATGAAATATTTCACCTGCTATCAGTATATTAAGGTCTTTGCATACCTTGCTGATTGTAATGGTGCTCCCATTAGCAATTTTAGCTTGTATAGGTCTTTCTGCGTTAATCCAATGTTCTGGTGGAATAACATGCTTACTTGCTATGCAAAGGCTGGAGCCTGTATCAACATAACAATGTAATTCAATCTGTTTATATCCTGTAAATTTTAATTTACCTGAGATATAAATAGAGTTTGGATTAGTGATGTTGGTCATCACTTCTTCTTCTTCAGTCAGATTCTGAGGAAGTTGATTCATTAGAATCTGATTCTATTGGTCCAGGGTCCAATTCTTCAATTGAATATACTTCTTGAGTATCTTCATAAGGGTCTTCAATAGGAATATATCCTAAAGAATAAACTTGTTCTAGCATTTGGACCTTGCCGTCATTCTTCTTTATATTAGGGCATTCATTTGCATAATGTCCTTCTTCATTACAGATCCAACACCTGTAATTTTTCTTGCCTTTTGGGCAAAACTTTTTCTTGTTATTAGAAAATTTCTTGGACGATTTTTTTCTTGAAATACTTACCTGGTTTATAAGGCTTTTTCTTCTTGATAAACTTGTAAGTAGTCTTATGTTTATAAGACTTCTTCCTGTAGTGCTTCTTGTAAGAAGATTTCCTACATCCATACTCAAATGGTTTTTCAACAATCTTTTCACAACACTGTTTGCTAAAAGATTTCAACTGCTTTTATTTCTTTGTTAAATCGCAAATTTTTGAGATTTCCTCTTTAACAATTCTTTGAGCATAGGCTAAATTATACTCTGCTGGACCAGTAGCTTCTAGATTAAATCTTTCCAGAGCTTTTAATCATACCAGTGGAATTTTGAGGAGATAGTATTTTACATACTTCACATATTCCGCTTGGTCATCTAATTGGTATAGATATTTTTCATAATCACAGAAAAATTGATCTAGGAAACATATATCGCAAAGCTGCATATTAGTGATCCCCTAGTTCTTGTCTTTTCTTTTATTCTTAATAACTCCTGCAGTTTATCAGAAGCTTGATTAATTCCTAAGAATATTGTATAGATGCCATCTAATACATTTTCAAAGGCTGTAACGGGACTCATGACTGGTTCCCAAGATGTGTCATTAATAATTTTATTAAAAACACCTAGAGTCTTATGTTCGATCAATAATAAAACTGTGTTTTGATCATCATAATCGTCTTTGTTAGTCTGAATAATAAGACTATTTTTTTTGCCCAAGCGTCTATGAGCTCTTTCCTGTTTGGCTTTCCTTCAATATTTAAGATATTATTACCAAAAATATTAGAATTTCCTTTAGCCTCAGAATTATTAGAAGGATAGAAATTACCTTTCCTTTTTCTGCTTCCTTCAGGTTTCTTTGTACCTGATGTTTCTCCTGATTCTCTTTTTGGTGAAGGAGGTGTTGAAGTTTGATGTGTGTTCATCCTGAGGTTTTCTATTTCCTCATCTTCAGAACTATCAACTTCTATTTCTTGAAGGTCCTCCTGTTCTTCAGAACTGAAACTTTCAATTATGTTAAGAATGTTGTAATCATTAAAACCAAATAAAGATTTTAATTCATTATTGTCTTCTATTTCCTGGTTGGCTTTAGATTCATCATCTAACTCCATTAGCCTGATTGCTTGTTTGAGGACTTTATAGTTGTCATCGTTAACCTGCAATTCTTCTTCTTCAATGTTATCCCAAAAGAATTTTTCTACTATTTTTATGTAATTCATGTTGATTTCTTATCAACACCGAATGGCCATGTCAGACTGCCAGGATTTTTCCCAGTTCCGAGCTCTTCGTTACCGACACTATAGTTGGGATAACTATATTTCCAGATCCTTGATTTGTGCTCTGGATCTTCATCTGTTGTGATGATTTCTTTTCCCTTCTGTTGCCTTTCTTTGAGGGCTTCATGGATTTCATGGTTGCAAGGAC
Organism: Apium graveolens; assembly: GCF_009905375.1. NCBI lineage: Eukaryota > Viridiplantae > Streptophyta > Magnoliopsida > Apiales > Apiaceae > Apium > Apium graveolens. The sequence continues at coordinate 31,626,397 of NC_133647.1, forward strand.
ATTCTTGAATTGTTGCTTTCAATTCAGTAATGATCTTTGCTGCTGCTGCCTCAATTTTATCTGTAACATGATTAGCATGTTGATTTTTAAGCAACCTAAGGATTTCTCCTATTTGTGGCTTAATATTTTTATCGAAATCCTCTAGTAATTCCTTAATGCTCATCCTAAGATTTTCTTAAGGTATTCTATGATTTCATTGAACTTGCAGTCAATAACTTCATTATCACACTTAGTGTTTCTAAGCTGTGACAACTGAACTTCTAATTTTTCAATATTAGCGTTCTGTTTTACTAAGAGCTTTTTTATGTCTCTCGGAATTTCTATTTCCACATTACCCCCCCCCCCTCAAAGAAGTAGAATATCTGTTGAAGATACTAGGTGATTTTGAAAAAATTTCACTGGGATCTTTACTTAGTCCAAAGTAGGACAGTAAGTTGTAGATTCCTAGTAAACATCTTCCTGTAATCTGGTTAAGATTATTCGTTGAAGACACAATAGTGTTAAGGCTATTACTTTCTGCAACACCACTGAAGACGTACTTCCTTGGTTCAAGGTCTATTCCTTCATTTAATTTCTTAAACTCTAGAATTTTTCCTTTTTTATAAATATGCGGGTGCATTAGAACGACTATAGATGATCCAGTTTCTGACATAAGTCATCAACTCTTCGGGACATGCTATGAAGTAATTCTTTATTAGAGGTAATAGAAGATTCACCAACCTCTAAGGTTCTTCCTCTAAAACTCATTCTGGGTTTTTGTCCTAGAATTGGCTTATTCTTTGCAATATCAATTGCCCAAGAATTATCTAAAGGACTAATATCTGAAAATTGCTTTTCTTCTACAGATCTTATCTCTGAGAATACATCGTCCAATTCGATATATTCATTTTTCTTATAGTCGATGCTATGATGACTATTGGTTAAAGCATAAGCAACAACATAAGTTAAGCTAAATACTTTATCACCTGCATTCATCATATTATGTCTCTCAAAGTCATGCACGAAAGATAATATCTGATCAAGATTTTTAGTTTCTAAACTAAAACCAAATTTAGGATAGACAGTAAACATGAATTTTTGGTATGCTAAATTACCTCTAGCAGCACCTAAAATACAATCTCTTCGATCATTGATTCTATGATCTATTAAAGCCATTTTAATAGGAGAATCTATTCCTTCTTGAAATTCTGCTTTAAGCAAAATTTTTATAGCACCTAAGTGAACTACACTGATAGTAGATCTTATCTTAGAGTCTATTTTCAACAAATTTTTGCTTATCTCTTCCTTAGTGATTAAAGGCAGATAAACTAAACTTGTAGTATCTTTTATATCTACATGCATTTCTTTGGTAGAGATATAATAAAATATATTATTTTTCCTTTTAAAATAATTTAACATAGGAATGTTAAATATTTTTTCTTTTCTTAAATCGAGTCTGCTTCTTTTGATTTTAGAAAGAATTTCTTGCTTTATCAAAAAGCTTGCTTGAAAACCTTTTTCATTTTCTGAAAACTCGATTTCCAAATTGTTTTCATCTTGAGTTTCCTCAGGATGTTTTTCTGTTAACAAACTCATTTACGGATTCTTAATAAGATCATAACTGAGAATTCTTTTAAGAGAAGATATCTCTATTTATATTTGCATAGAATATCTGTTATAGAATTGAACTTGTTCAGTTTTAAATTCTTCTAGATCCCAGATAAGGGATCTAATGTTTCTATTGTCTTTTTCACTGACAATCTTTCTAGAAACCTGTAAAAGGTGTTCTAAGTATTGATAGTTATTCATGGAAATCATGGCATTACCAGATATGTTTACTATCCACGGATGATTATTGCTACTCATAAAATGAGAAGATTTAAAAAGATTTAACACTTATTAAAAATACAGAGTTCTAAGCATTTGTATTTGCAGTAAGTAGACCTGGCCACTTGTGCAGTCCGTGCGTGCCGGGCCGGGCCGCACACGGGTTGGGCACTCGAAATGCTAACACTGAACCGGCCTGTTGATGAACGAATCGGGCTCGGGCCGGGCTGGAACCGCAGAAATCGAACTCGTAACCGGAACCGGTAAATAACCTGTTGATAGATGTGCGGGCTCGTGCGGTTAACCCACGGGCCGCGCGTGCAAAAGCAACCAGATTCTATTCTCTGCCAAGTGCCATGTATTATTTTGATATATTATATTATAATTATTATTATATTTATAGTGCAGTAGTGTAGTGTAGCTTAACTGTATAGGTAGGTCTTAAAAGAAGAACAAAGAGACCCAACAGGGAGAGTCTTGTACAAGCTACAGAGAAATTATAAAGAGAGAAGGGGTGGAATGATACTGTGGTCATATCCACCTACGCCCAAGCAATTGGCAGTCTCAGCCATCTTTTTCCTCACCGACGCAGCTCTAATAAATGTAGCAATTGCGAACTGTGATGTGCTCACCTGTGTGGCTGTGGCTCCTGTCCTATGTCTGTGAATTTGTAATTTGAATTTGTGATTGTGAATTTGTGATGTATGATGTGCGAGTGAGAATTTAGAAATAAATTAGGGATGGTGAATTGGTGATACTGATTGGTGAAGCTCGGAAATAATTAGGAAATATATAAGGCAGAGAATGAGAATTGAGATTGAGAGAGGCAGAAAGTCAGATAGAGAATTAAGATTGAGTGAAAAAATTGTATGAATTATGTATGTATTTTTTGGGCTTGTGTGGGCTGTGCGAGCTGTGCGGGTTTGCAGGCGCATGCAGCTCGTGCGGGTTCCGTGTCGACGGGTTAGTGCGGGCCGGTCCCGGTCCCGGTTTTTTAATACTGTATTCGTAACCGGCTCGATTAATTTAACGAATTGTGCGGGTTTGAACCGGCCCGGTTCGGACCGAATAATTACGGGTTTCCGTACGAACCGGTCCCGAATGTGCGGTTCAAACCCGCACATTTGGCCAGCTCTAGCAGTAAGGTTCAATAATATAATACCTATTTTTGACATACCTGAGTCTTTGTAAGATATGATCCGAGAATTTATTCAATTCTGTAGTTATCCTGATGTTGATTACTCCAAGGATGCACCTGCTTCTTCCCTCAGCGGCCACCTGCCTAAACGGTACTTCGCTTATGACTTACTCCCTCCAGGATATAATCAAACCTTGATACTGAAGAATTAAATAAACGACAAGGCTCTGATACCAAAACGCGGAACACTTCATAAGTATTTATTTCTCAAACCCTTACATAATACATAGCTTAAAACCCCGTTGGGGTTACTACTGTCACAATACATTACTAGTACTCTCTGGAATTAAGAAAGAGTTTTCGTTGTAGATTACAAGATGATCTTTCTTAAAACTTAGCTCCCCTTTTATAGAGTAAGGAAGAGATTATATTACAAGACTAGTCATCTTCTAATAAATCATAAAGTATATGCTATCTGCTTTTCATAAAGTAGATGTCTTCTGCTTTTCATAAAGTAGATGTCTTCTGCTTTTCATAAAGTGTAGATGCCTTCTTCTTTTCATAAAGTAGATGCCTTCTGCTTTTTATAAAGTAGATTCCATACCCAATGTCCACTTTTATCATTACCCGGTCAAGGATAACTTTTAATGGAATCAATGTATATTAATTCTCGTATAGAAATATAATGACTTCAGGTCTAAGGACCATTACATCATTATCACTGTGAGAATTACTTATGACACAACAGACATGTAGAATCTCACATTGGGTCTGTCCAGCACCATGTACATATACATCTGACTGTGTTTTTGACTTTAGTATCACTATACTTATGATCAATAAGATGTGATCATCAGTCAACAAACACATCAGTCTTAATGCATTATTATTGTCCCTTAAAAATAATACTCGACTAGGGACCTTTAGGGATACTATTCTCATAATCTCATTTCTAAGTCATGTACTTAGAGATATAGAATTGCATATCATATTCCAAGGACATTTATTAATCTAACATTTATATTGCAGTAAATTAAGAATTAATAAATTATAAAGGGAATAATCGATAGAACATAAACATTAATAATCCTAATGTCTTAAACTAAAATAGCATAGTGTTGTCTTTAGGGCACAGACACTAATAGAGTTGTCTTGAATTATACCCCTTTCAAGAATTTCCTGAACAAGCTGTTCAATAATATCCCTTTATTTCAAAGGAAATCTGTATGGCCTGATATTCACTGGTCCTTCATTTTCTTTTAAAGGAATCTTGTGATCAAATACTCCCCTCATTGGTGGTAGATCCTTAGGTTCATCAAATACAGATGCATATGTCTGTTTTAAGTTCTGAAACTCCTTGCAACCTTCCACTAAAGTAGCTACTGGTGATCCCAGCTCTCTGATTGTACTGGAGTGACTCAAATCTAATTGTACTTCAGTGTTGCATAAAAGTACTGAAGGTAGTGATCTAACTTGGATAAGACAACAATGAGCAGCATTCTACATGAGTTTGATAGAGGGCTACCCTTCAATTACCTTAACCTTCCTCTGGGGAATACCTTTTAAAGATATTTTTTCTTCATCAATGATGAACTCCATTTTCAGTTTCTTGAAGTCCTAATAGAATGATCCCAGTGTTGAAAGCCACTGAATTCCTAAGACCATATCACAACTTCCCAAAGAAATTAACATTACTTCTGTTGTAAATTCTTTACCATTCATAATCCAGCAAAATGCTTTACAGACATTCTTGCAAATAATGTGATTTCCATCTGCTACAGTAATTGCTTGTGTTGTGACCTCTTCCACCTTACAGCCCAATTGCTCTGCGAAATTAATGTCTAAGAAATTGTGTGTACTACCAAAATCCACCAAAATGTGTATACTGGTTTTCCCATGGATATGCCTTTCAATCTCATAATCTGAAAATTCTGGTTTCCCTGCTAGAGCATTTACTGAAATTACAGGTTCTATATCATCATTGATTTCATAAGAAATCTCATTATCTACCCTCTGATCCACCTCTGAATCCAGCAACTCCCCTGGTACTTCTACTGTAAACAACTGAGGCTCTTTAAACTTACATTTATGTCCTCTTTCATAGGTTTGATCACAATAATAGCAAAGACCTTTGGCTATCTTTCCAGCTCTAACATCAGCTGGAATAAACCTAAAATTCCTATTTCCTTCATTTGTGTTCTGATTAAATTTTGGAGTTGGCAACAAAGGTGGAGAAGTGTTTGCTAGCAATGGTACAGACTGATTGGATAGGTTAGTCTTGGCTGGAGGATTATTAACTACAGGCTTGCTGAATTTGTAAGACACATTCAGTGACTCTTCTTTCAACCTAGCATAATCAATTGCTTCAGCAATAGACCCTGGTTTGAAAGCCTTAACAAAAGGTTTTACAGAAGCTTTCAATCCCCCTATGAAACTATCAAGAACATAAACATCTGGTAAAGCATGATTATGCTGCAACATTAATGATCTAGTATTCTCAAAATCATCAATATAATCCTCTAACTGTCAAGTCTGTCGCAGTTTGTTAAATTGTTCCACTACCTTACTGGCTCCATCATCTCTAAACCTAGCCACCAAATCAATGATGAAATCATCCCATTCTACTACCTTTCTTGCAGCTAGATAGCTAGTAATTCAAGTTTCTACTTTATTTATCATATACAATGATGCCAAATCAACTTTTTGATCATTAGCTATTTTACACAATTCAAAGTAACTATTGTATTTCTTAATCCACATTCTAGGATTATTTCCATCAAATTTTGGAAAATCAAGCTTAGGAGTAAATTTAAAGAATCGATTAGAAGTTGTATCCAGAACCTGATGTGGATCTCGATTATGATTGTCTCATGTGTGTTGATGAGATGTACTAGCTCCTTTCATTTGCGTTCGAATCTCATCAATAGATTGCATCAATCGAACTAAAGTATCTTCCACACGTTTATTCTGCAATTCGTGTTTCTGATTGTATGCCTCCAGTTTCTTCTCCATCATCTTAACATGATCTTCCATTGACGAAACTTTCCTTGTTTTAGCCAGTGTACGATCGAATCATTTACAAAATCTGTTTAGCTAAGGTGTTTTGTTTGGATCGAATGCTCTGATACCAATGATAAAGATAACAGATCTTTTTATCTAACTTTACAATCGAAGTAACAATTCAATCGACTATAATCAAGCTCTAATGGAACTAGATGAACAAGATGATTAAGAATAAGAATTGACAGATATATGGAAGCAAGAGAAGAAGAGAGGGAGAGAGAGAGAGAGAGACATAGATGAGAGATTAAGACTTTAACATTTTTATTCATAATGAATTCCCAGCAACAATCCATGTTTTATACATTGAAAAAGTGAAAACAAATTCTAACAGAATTTCCCGCCTAAAATGAATGATTTTCATTTACTGAAATACCCTTGTTACAATAGCCTTGCTATAACAAAGAATCTCTGTTGCTTTATTTTTGTTCTTTCTGTTTAATTTCCATTTGATAATTATTAAGTTTGTTATTTGGTAAGAAAGAGCAATAGAGAATGGTCCCTAAGAGGGGGTTAAAAGATCTCGAGGAGGTTGTTGTGCAGCGTCTCCTGGGAAATTTCAGTTCAATGAAAAATGGAGGATTATGTTCAGTTCCTTAACAAAACCTCCTCTTTTTGTGGCGATTGTATCGGTGATGGGAATGAAATTTGGGAAGGGGAATGAGGGGTACTAGAATGAAGGTTAATGGGAATGGATATGAAATGATAACCCAAGAAATTAAAGAGGGTATGATTTAACCATCTGTTGGGAATGAAGCTTCCATTCTTAACTATCAAATTTCCAATACAAACACTATAGCATGAAATTGAAGTTCCGATTCCCGTTAACCAGCTTCATTAACCACGATTAAAACACCACCTAAGTCTATTTGAGCATTGAAGTCTTTGTGCACTGGTTTAGGTTGATTCTTCTTGTTAACTATGTTATTTAGCTCTCCATCAAGTTTCTAAGTTTTGCATGTTATGTTTTGCAGTGGTTATGCAATCAGATGGGTTTAAGTAGCTCCTTGGTGACAGAGCTGCTGGAAACAATTAATTGCCTAGATGTCACTTCAACAACACAATTTTCATTCTTAAGTAATCACACACAAACCCAACACAGTTATTATTATCTATACTGTTTTGGTTTCGAATATTGTTTCACATAAATTGTTCTTTATAAATTAGACTTATTCGATCCAACTGTGAATACAATCTGCGATGAATACATATAATCAAACAAATGTGTGCGTGAGTAAACAAAATCAAACGGAGGAAGAAAAGATATAAACAGAAGAGAGATCCTCGAGTCCAGTTGAAACTGTCTCCTTAAAGCTATTTCGCCTCTCACCGTATGTGCGAGTCGATAGCCTCCCAGGATAAAACGAGGTAGCGGCGGCGTTGTAACACCCCCAAATCCGGGGTCGGGGATCCGGGTTGTCACGAGTTCCATTTCCCTTAATAACACCCAATCTTAATAAATTATCAATTACTCTGTACTGTGACCCCACAATAAACACACACACCACAAGTTATAGTCTCAGAAATGAATATCCAAAAATAATCACAAGTCGTTTTATTCCACAATTATATGCCAATACACCTTAAAAAGGTTTCTGAATAAATTTACATTTCTTTGCCATTATAACGATTCATAAATATACATAATCTGATACATCAAAAGTTGAAAGCCTAGCCTATTGGTAGTTCCTACCTCAGCTACAGCGACATCAACGCCTATAGGAAACTGCGGAACGTTTCCTATCCGCTCGCAAATTGGGAGCTTGGTCCTGTTCATCTTGTCTATCTGATGTTGTGTGATGAAAGAACAAAGCAAGGGTGAGTAACAAGCCCACCAAAATAATATGTATAATGATTAACAATATATGAGCCTTCTCATAGTACTCAAGAAAGTCTTGGTCAAAAGAAATGAACCAAGTTGATATCTTAATGCGATGAAGTCGCAAAATATTCAGTATATATATATATACATATATACTTTTCAAAATATGGGAAGTCCTCTTCCCTGCATAATACACACAGAGTTCCTGTGTATAACTGTATAAAAATATCATTGCAAGGTGATCTCATATATCTAACCTTGTCTCAACGTTTTTCTGAAAATCTTTGTCATGCATAAGATAATCATTTACTAGATATAAGTTTAAAAGATGAAGTTACAAGATACTCCAATATACTTATATCTTTTCCAAATACTACTTGAACTACCACTGTTCAAGTTATAATTAGTTTCAAAAGTTCATCACACTGATGAGACTACAAGATAAGACTTGAATAGATTCAATCTTCGAAATATTTTGAAGGAAATGAAGTTATGATATACTTCATTAAGTCCCGATATATATATACACCTATATATATACATACGTTTCCTGAAAACCTCTGTCATGTAAAGTATGAACAAAATTGCAATATCCAATAAATTTGGAAAGGAAAGAATTTTGGCATAAACCTGATATCTTGCTGATCAGGCAAAGATACCAATAAGTAACCTTTTCTACTAGTAGATGGACGGATTCCCCACTGGTCATCACTCTGGTCGCAATAGGACCTTATGCTGGACTGCCACTCAGCCACTTATGCATTTGATGGACTCCCACTGAGCCACTTACACTATCATGGACGCCCACTGAGCCCATGTTGCTTATGCCGACTCGATAGATGGACTTACTTCCCGAACGTTGGGTAAGTAATCAATTCATTTACCAAAACTGCAACCTTGTTGCGAATATAAAATACACCATAGAGCCGGATCTCTCAGGTTTTGAGCGAGTATTTAAATCCCCTTTTTAAAAGGAAGATCTTAAATATAAAAATGAGTTTTGGGATCCGCTCTAACTTTTAAAAATCATTTTGAAGACTCGAAAACACTTTAAAGAGTGTTTGGAGTAATGCTGATTTAATGAAGTAAATCAGTCCCAATATATTTAGAAAATGTCTGAATATTATTATTTAAATAATATTCCCATAAAGAATAATCTTTATACAAATAATTGAAGTAGAAGTTGTAAGACTTATACTTGAAATGAGTATTAAATAACCAAAGATATACTTATATGAAAGTACTATCTTTATTTGAATAATCGAAAATAAGTTTGATTATCGACACCTTATTCTTTAATAAAATAAAGAATATATCTTAGCAAATAATCGGAGTCATAGATCCTCAAATGAATATTCAAATAATATTCAATAAATAAAATAAGCTGAGTCATAAGCCCTCGAATGAATATTCGAAATAATATTCAATAATAAAATAAAGGAGTCATCAGTCCTCGGATGAATATTCGAAATAATATTCAATAATAAAATAAAGTTATCGAATAAACCTTATTCGATTAATAGTTTTGAAAACTATAACCATATATATATATAAATATATATATATAAAATCTACTCGGGATCCTCGACTCTCGGTTTTAGAAAAGTTTTCACCTTTGGGTCCCTATACTAAGGGTATATGCAAATTACTGCTATTCTCTAGCATAGGTATTATCAACTGAACCAACAGATATATATGGCAAGAATATGAAACAGGCATGCATATATATACCATATCAGCATGCTTCAATATATCGCAACATTTGCTAATTAACCAACATGCATCTATCGCAAGATAATGCATATACATATATACATCACAACAACAGTATAACGGGTAGAAAACTTGCCTGAGCGACTGGGGGTTACGAATGGCTCGGGACGTGTCTGGTAACCTATAAGCAACAAGTAAGTTGGAATTAAACCAAAGTTACTTGTAAATCTATACTCTAACCAACTCATACTCTAACGCTCATTTTGCGCTTACTGATTCTCTTAAGTCACTCGAGTCCCCTCGGCTCCACCATTTTTAATAATTTAACCATTACGAGTTTTAAGGCGATTCTTTCGCGAGTGTCTTACCAACTGCCTATTACACCCTACATAAATGTTTCATACTTCAATTAGTCTTTAAGGTCTTTAACCTATGTTTCAAAGTAAGGCGAGGGGTAAGGGTTCGTTCGCGAAACGTCGTTAGTTAAAACGGCCGTTTCTCCTAAACCGTTCATCGGAATCCAACGAACCACATATCAAAACGAAGCTCGTAATATGAACTATCTAATCATGGCAATGGTCAAAACCTAGCAGTGAGTTCAAGGGTTCTGATGTTAAGAACAAAAACAGTCTACGGTAAATCCGGCATTACGACGGCTATGTTTACGCGATTTCCCAAATTTAAACCATTCCAAAACAACCACCAATCAACCCCAAATCAATCATACAACCAACATCCATCCAAAACACACTCCAACAGCCCCAACAACTCAATATTATCAACTTTATACTACCCTCAAACATGAACTAAAAGCTATACTTAAGTTCATTAACCAATAATCAAGATTTACAACTTCAAACTAATTACAAATCCAACCACACTCTAAGTATACCAGGATCATGTTCCTCATGAACTATAACAATCAAAACCATTCTTAATACTCAAAAGTAAAGCTAGGGTTTGAAGTTTTATACCTTCTTGAAGCTTTTAATCAATGAAAGATCCTTGGAATGCCCATGGAAGCCTTGATCTATGCTTAAGCTACCTTGTCCTTACAAATAAAATCAAGAATCAAAAATTTGTTCTTGAAAGTTACTATTCACCCTAAACTTTTAGGAATTGATTAACTAGGTAAACCTTGGATTCTTGGATCCAAACTTATAGCATAACTAAGTTATGAATTATGGAAGCTAAAGAAACAAACCTTATAATTTTTGAAGGTGTGTAGCTTGAGTTTTTGAAAAACTCCTCCTTGTTTTTCTTTCAAAAGCCGAGAGCAAGATGAAGAAGATGAAAAAAAAATTGTGTTTTGCTTTGATTTGTTTTGGTTGGTTGTTTTTAGCTTGCTTTTGGTTAATTACCTTTTTAACCATCAACTTTGTGTGGTTCTAAATCAACCACACCTCCTTCCCCCTCATGTCATGCTTATGTCACATTTGTTATGTCATCATCCTTTACTTGCCCTCTTCTCATTGGTTGGGTGACATCATCCCCTCTAATCTCTTTGATTAGCTTCCTAATTGTTTTCCTAATGACCGCTGATCTGTTATACGGTTCGCTTAACTTTCGTTCTCATTTCTCGTTTGAGGGATCATACCCGGGATCTTATTACTTGGGTTCCCTTAACCTTTCTCAATACATTATATCCCTTTTATGATCCTCTCTTATAATCCTTCAATTTAAATCCTTTTAATCATGTTACCTTATACTCAATTCTTTCCGTATCTAGTGGATTTCCGGGAAAAATCAAAGTGTTCGGAATTGGATTCTGACGATCTTTACATACACTTATATACCATATAGAGTGCCAATAAAATCTCAGAATATCCATTAAAGAACCCCTACCTAGTGTGGCATGAAAAGTTTTCTCATTCAGCAAAAACACTATTCATAAGGGTTTCAAAAATTTTCCAAAAATTGGGGTTATTACAGGCGTTACGGATAACGAGCACCTTCAGCGAGCTTGAACGGGTACGAAACTATCACCGAGAGAGAGAGAGAGAGAGAGAGAGAGAGAGTTTTGTGTTTAAAGGCGAATATGTTTTTGGTGTATCTAACCCTAACGCCTTAGAGGTGTTTATATAGGTGTAGATAGACTTGTGCGCTACTCTTTTCCATAATTAAATATCATTAATTATGGAATCGGTGTAATACTTGCAAGCTACTCTATTCCATAAATAATCTGAAACAGAATCAGATTAAATATATCAAGACATACACCATATCAATTAATCTGAAACAAAATCAAATTAATTTATGCCATAATATTTGAGCCAAATTCTAATGGAAAATAATAATTTCCATTATTAAGAGAATATCATCATATCTCGCACATCTTTTAGTCATAATGCTAAAAAATATGACTTACCAATATGGGACTTATACCCATATTTTCCAACAATCCCCCACATGGGTGAGATTGGTGATCTTAGTAGCACACACCAGACAGACAGACAGACACGGAGTTTGACTTGGTGATAGTTTCTTCGATCAGATATAGCATACAATAGGTAGAGAATGCTCCTTGAACCTTCGCTCGAGTAAGCATACCGACTTTACTGGTAGACAGTAGACGTGTTTGTCCTTGAACTGTTCGACCGTTTGTGTAAACGATGATATACTTATCACTATATCATTTCTGACTCATTCAGCTATCATGAGTATGTCCATTTTGGCCATGGAACATCGTCCTGGTTCTACAGAAGTTTCTAAAGAATTGTGCCTCGCAATTCTCCTTTGAAGCAGCCCCACTTCTCTCACACATAGGTGATCTTTATCTTATAGAGTAACCCGCGTTTACTCAACTGAATTTCATGCGTTCACTCCTGAGCTCCATGTATTCATCAAAGATCATTAAAAGCTCAAAGCTTAACTTCGTACCTTACGGGTCTCACTGTTTCCTCATCATAGGAACAGGCCAGGGGTTACCCCCACAGTGATTTGGTCATCATGATTTAGTTGTCCCATTGAACCAAGTTCTTGGGATCTCCAGTCAGCAATGGTTGGGTGTCCACCATGATGCCGTTAAGCAATAGGCTTAAGGCCCATCCCTCTCGATGATTTCTCAACCACTTCTCTTGATAACCCTTTGGTTAGTGGATCTGCGATATTATCTTTTGACGGTATATAGTCAATAGTGATAATTCCGGTTGAGATCAATTGTCTAATGGAACTGTGTCGTCGTCGTATATGACGAGACTTTCCATTATACATCGTGCTCTGTGCTCTGCCAATAGCGGATTGACTATCACAGTGAATCCCTATTGCAGTTACAGGCTTTGGCCATCTTGGAATATCCTCCAGAAACTGACGTAGATATTCAGCCTCTTCGGCGCATTTATCTAGTACCACAAACTCAGCTTCCATCGTGGAATGAGTTATCACCGTTTGTTTTGAGGATTTCCATGATATTGTCGTTCCAGCTAATGTAAACACATAGCCACTCGTAGACTTAAGTGCTTTCTTGCTAGATATCCAATTTGCGTCAGTATATCCTTCTAATACTGCTGGGTATCTGCCATAGTGCAGTCCATAGTCTCGATTTCCCCTCAAGTACCTTAGTACCCTTATGATCGCTTTCCAGTGATCAGCTCCCGGATTACTCGTAAACCTACTCAACTTGCTAATTGAGTATGCAATGTCTGGTCTTGTACAACTCATGAGGTACATCAGACTACCAATTATCCTCGAGTATTCCAATTGGGAAACAGCTACACCTTTGTTCTTGGATAGGTGCAAAGTCATATCCACAGGTGTCCTAGCTTTCTCAAAGTCATCCTTAAGAAACTTCTCAAGGATCTTGTCAACATAATGTGGTTGACTTAATGCGAGACCCTCTGATGTTCTAGAAATTTGAATTCCCAGAATTACATTTGCTAGTCACATGTCTTTCATGTCGAATCTTGATTTCAACATGTCCTTGGTAGATTTGATCACTTTATCATTGCTTCCGGCAATAAGTAGATCATCTACATATAGCATCATCATGACATAGCCATTGTCATTCTCCTTGACATAGCTGTTCTCGTTATCCTTGTAATAGGCACAACTATCACATTCATTGATTTTGAAGCCATTGGCCAGCACGACCTCATCAAATTTTTCATGCCATTTCATAGGCGCTTGTTTCAAACCATACAATGATTTCACCAATCTACAAACTTTCCTTTCTTGTCCTGTGACAACAAACCCTTCGGGTTGTTCCATATAGATTTCCTCATATATGTCCCCATTTAGGAAGGCTGTTTTCACATCCATTTGATGTACAGTTAGATTACGCATTGCAGCAATAGAAAACATCATCCTTATGGACGTTATTCTCGTTACAGGAGAATATGTATCAAAGTAATCAAGGCCTTTTTGTTGCTTGTATCCTTTAATTACAAGTCTGTCCTTATACTTATCAATAGTGCCATCAGTTTTCAACTTCTTCTTTAAAACCCACTTGCTACCAAATGGTTTGCAACCAGTTGGCAAGTCCACTAATTCCCAAGTATGATTTTGCATAATTGAATCAACTTCATTCTTGATGGCCTCTTTCCACATAGGTCCATCAGGTGAGGTAACCGCCTCCGTATAGGTTTTTGGGTCACCTTCTTCGAGCAAATAGGTCATAAAATCAGACCCATGGGATTTCTCCGTTCGTTGTCTTTTGCTCCTTCTCACTACCCCCACATTTTTGTCTTCACTTTCGTCACTCTCATTATCGTCATCTACAGACTCATGAGATCGTTTAGACGTCGTAGGTTGTTGGTTTCCTGGATTACAGGGAAACATCGTCTCAAAGAATGAGGCATTCCTTGATTCCATAATGGTATTCTTTTGAATATCAGGAATCTTGGATTCATGAACAAGAAACCGATATGCAGTACTATGTGGAGGATATCCGATGAAAATACAATCCACAGTCTTAGGACCTATCTTCACCTTCTTCGGTGTAGGGATCAGTACCTTTGCAAGGCACCTCCACACTTTCAGGTGTTGGTAACTTGGTTTCTTTTTCTTCCACATTTCATAAGGACTTACATCCTTATTCTTGCGCATCATAATATTTAAAATATTATTTGCGCTTAAGATGGCTTCTCCCCACATCGATTGTGGAAGCCCAGAGCTTAACAACATCGCATTCATCATTTCTTTCAGAGTGCGATTCTTCCTTTCAGCCACACCATTTGACTGAGGGGAGTATGGTGCAGTGACCTCATGGATTATATCATGTTGTGAACAGAATTCTCCAAATGGTTCAACATATTCACCTCCACAATCACTTCGTGTCGCTTTGATTTTCTCAGTCTGTTGTGTCTCAACTTCTTCCTTATAGATTTTAAATTTATCTATAGCTTCGTCTTTGCTTTTCAACAAATATACATAGCAGTATTTTGTACAATCATCAATGAATGTAATAAAATACTTGTTTCCTCCTCTTGTTGGAGCGAATTTTAAATCACATATGTCGCTATGTATTAGGTCTAGCACTTTGGTGTTCCTTTCCACACGTTTAAATGATGATCTCGTTAATTTTGCCTCAACACAAGTCTCACACTTATGTTTTGAATCGATAGTAAGTTTAGGTATGTATTCTTTTGCACTTAAACGTCGTAAAGTTTCATAATTTACATGTCCTAATCTAGCATGCCATAAATTAGGAGACTCAAGCAAGTAAGCAGAAGAATTCTTCATTTCATTATCGTCCTTAACGGATATTACATTGAGCTTAAAAAGCCCATCGGTTAAATAACCCTTGCCTACAAACATACCACTCTTAGACAAAATTACTTTATCTGACTCTATTACAATGCGAAAGCCATGCTTACTCAACAGAGAACCAGACACAAGGTTCTTGCGAATATCAGGCACATAAAGTACATTCTTCAAAGTCAGATTTTTCCCAGAGGTCATCTTCAGGATCACCGTGCCTTCACCCTCAATGGTAGAAGTTGTTGAATTCCCCATGTAGAGCTTCTCACCAGCATCAGAAGCTTTGAGGCTAGAGAAAATCGCCTTATCTGAGCAAACATGCCTAGTAGCACCAGTATCAATCCACCATTCACGTGGATTAGAACCGACTAGGTTCACTTCAGAGACCGTAGCATAGAGGTCTATATCACCCATATCCTTGGAGATATTCCCTACCATGTTTGCTTCTTTCTTCTTGTTGGGCTTCTTGGGCTTCTTGCAGTCAGAAGACCTATGACCAACTTTATCACAGTTGTAGCACTTCCCCTGAAATTTCGACTTCGAAATCCCTCCTTTGGGTGCCAGCTTTGCCCCTTTACTAGAATTAGTCTTCTTGGGCTTGGAGCTTTGAGCATGCTCCACCATGTTTGCCTTCTCAGTGGCAACATTAACTTTCTTCTCGGACCCTCTGTTGTCTTCTTCAATATGAAGTCTAACAATAAGAACCTCCATAGACATCTCCTTTCGCTTGTGCTTAAGGTAGTTCTTGAAATCTTTCCATCCAGGTGGAAGCTTTTCAATAACAGCAGCAACTTGGAAAGACTCACTTATGACCATTCCCTCAGCATGAATGTCATGAATGATCACCTGCAGTTCCTGCACCTGACTGACCACAGTCTTAGAGTCTGCCATCTTATAATCAAGAAAGCGGCCAACAATCCACTTCTTTGCCCCAGCGTCCTCGGTTTTATACTTATGGTCAAGTGACTCCCATAAGACCTTAGATGTTGGCTTCGCGCTGTATACGTTATACAACGGGTCAGACAAACAATTTAACATATAGTTCCGACAGATGTAGTCGGAGTGCTTCCAAGCATCAGCAGCATACACAGTCTGCATGTTACTCTCAGCAGTGAGCAACGGTGGTTCTTCCTTAAGGAAGCGATCCATATGCAACGTGGTCAGATAAAAGTGCATCTTTTGTTGCCAACGTTTGAAGTTCGTTCCGTTGAACTTCTCAGGTTTTTCAGTATGTGCAGCAGGCACAGTTGGCATAACAGGTGCAGCAGGCACCACAGGTGGAACAGATGGTACGTGCGTCTGTACTACAGGTGTATGCACACCAGTAGGCACCGCAGGTATGATCGGAGGAGTGAATCCTGCCGATATCTGTCCAAGAGGAACACTAAACTGTCCAATGACAGTGTGTCCCACAAGCACATGTCCCGAAGGCACATGTCCAACAGGCGTTTGACCCCCATCAGATCGTACGATCCGTGCGTTAGGGTTAATCGGCTGCTGGTGAACCCCATCAGATCCAGTGATCTGTGCGTTGGGATTAGCCGTCATGTTCATCGAATCGTTCACAGTTTGGTTCTCCATCGATCTGTTACTCAACAAAACAAGCAGATACAGATGTATCAGTCACAGATGTATATAAAATGTATAGCTTTAAGATTGTGAATACAATCTGCGATTAATACATATAATCAAACAAATGTGTGCGTGAGTAAACGAAATCAAACGGAGGAAGAAAAGATATAAACAAAAGAGAGATCCTCGAGTTCAGTTGAAACTGTCTCCTTAAAGCTATTTCGCCTCTCACCGTATGTGCGAGTCGATAGCCTCCCAGGATAAAACGAGGTAGCGGCGGCGTTACGGATAACGAGCACCTTCAGCGAGCTTGAACGGGTACGAAACTATCACCGAGAGAGAGAGTTTTGTGTTTAAAGGCGAATATGTTTTGGGTGTATCTAACTCTAACGCCTTAGAGGTGTTTATATAGGTGTAGATAGACTTGTGCGCTACTCTTTTCCATAATTAAATATCATTAATTATGGAATCGGTGTAATACTTGCAAGCTACTCTATTCCATAAATAATCTGAAACAGAATCAGATTAAATATATCAAGACATACACCATATCAATTAATCTGAAACAAAATCAAATTAATTTATGTCATAATATTTGAGCCAAATTCTAATGGAAAATAATAATTTCCATTATTAAGAGAATATCATCATATCTCACACATCTTTTAGTCATAATACTCAAAAATATGACTTACCAATATGAGACTTATACCCATATTTTCCAACACCAACTACTTTGCAACGTGATATTTTGCCTTGTACGAAGCAAAATGGTGTTTCTTTCTAGGAAAGGAAATTGTCTTGGAAATAGTTGCTAAACACCATAATTGTATTTTTGTCTTTTGATAGGAGTTCGAGAATGTCGTATATTTGATAGGAATTAGAGAATCATATGCATACTCAGATCATATATTTGATAGGAGTAGTTCTGTTGCTATTCAAATCCAGTATTGTATTGAGAAAAAATTACGTTATTAATATAATCACCAGCTTTCCGTCAAGAAAACACCTTCATTTTTAAAAGCTAAAAGAAAATATTTTTTTCTGTTTTTATTATTGAAAACACAAATCTGAAAATAGGAAAGTGAAATTAATACCAAACAGCGCCTCGGTCAGTCCCAAATCTTATTATAAAGTGGAGAGTGATTGTAGTTGTAGATACATATTAACAAAACACAGCAACTCTATGCTTGAGATATATCTATATTTTCAGAAGTCTTCAATTCTGTAGACGGGTCTTGGAGTTCACTATCTGGCTGTGATTCATGTTTTGCAGCAGCTTGCAGTACCCTGCTCTGCACGTCCGAAGACGAAGGTGACGTTGATAGGCCTATACCATTACTCTCTAACTTCCCGGCAGCCCATGAAATAGCTTGACCTCCTAATTGAACTGGAACAAGAAGTTGCCTGAACAAACACCAACCAAGATCAATTACTTATCAAGTCACTTTTACAACATACCATTTTTTAGGTGGTAGAAAAAAGAATGTAATTAAAAACGAAACATAGCATGTGCACGAAAATCTATCACACAAATTATCAGTAGGATCGATATCTTCGATGTAATGTCTGCAGAGGCTCTATGGCTTCTCGAATGTAAAGCATTTTTTTGTCAGTGTTTGATTGTTAAATATTTTAAGTAAACGTTTATATTTAGTTAACAATAAAGTACATAACTAGAGTGGAACAGATAGCTGCCACAATATACTATTCGCTAAATACTTTATATATTAAACTTGGCATATCTTTTACCTCAGATCTTGTGTGAAATCCTCCGAGCCCTCGTAAGAAGCTAGTCGTCGATATATAGTCTGGTAGATATTCAAAATTCAAGTAGTAAAATAAAGAAAATTGAGAAAAAAATTACCTTTAATAGAACAACAATCATACCGCATTTAGCCTGAAGCGCATAAATTCGTATGGAAGGGATGCCATTTCATAATATAAAAGACTGATTACAAGATTCGGACTGGAGCTCTAGGCACAAAAAACATGGAAGCTTGGTTTTCAAAATCATTATATGTACCTATGATCTAGACCATTCTTGCTACAATTTCATTTTTAGATTTAGATGAAAGAGATGATTTTAAAAGAACTACTCAAAGTTTATGCTGCATGGACATTGGTGAACTGTCCCCTAGAAGAGTACTATGTGGACTCCAGAACAATTGTTTATTAATGTTATCAAGATTTTGTACTAAAACTGAGGTATCACCCTAAATCTTGAGAAAAAATGCAAGTGTGTTAGGGAAAAAGACAAGTCCTCAAATCAATAAAGCTTGAACAAAATGGATATCTCCAGCAGGTGTAGCAATTAAGATAGTTTTACTCTCAAAGTGAAGAACAGAAGCATAATCTCAAACTTAAAAGTAATGTGCCTAGTTTCTGACAAATGCATTCACGAGAGATTGAAAGCAAGATCTCAATTCATTTGACCTATATGAATATATTCTGATTTTTCAAGTTCCAAAACAGAAATAAGGTTAATTGGCATTCACTGGTATAAAATAACATTGCGTTTGAGTCTTATATGTAGTTTTCTTTCTTTGTTGGATATACCTGAGCAACACCAAAAACGCCAATAAATTGTAGGGTCGTCTCCCATTCTGGAAAAAATGAGACATGTCAATTTTACATACTCGGTCACAGAAAACGAATCAGCATTAGTGAAACATTGGCCAAGTGTGTGATGTGTGTGTGTAGTGGGAGGAATAGAAAAGAAGAGAAAGAGAGACTGTTTGGGTTGATGTAGAAAAGATTTTTTATAAACAATGTACTCAGTCTTTAATGTTTCGCATTGAACATTTGGAATATTAGGAAGAGAAATATACACACCTGATAAAGCATAGGCTGCAGCAGCAAAACCCTGTGGACAGAATGCACAGAACAAATAATTTGTTGAGGAGCATATATATAATTTAAAACGCTCTTAAACGTCGTAAAAAGTTCCAGTTCCAGTATAAGGGTTTTTATCCCCAGATTCCATCATTAAAAGTATATCTTCTACAGGCTTAATGCATTTTTCAGCTAACATTAATGCCACATGCCCATGAATTGTAGTGATACAACACTACAGCTTAAGCCTTGTATAGAAACATGAACATGTAATCTACACATTCTGTTGCAAGACATAAAGAACATTTATTTTAAGTATTCATGTGCTTTAACTTTCGTTTTATTTTACTATTTTTTAATATAAATAGCACATATCAATTTTGCACAGTTATACAAACACTTGGTAACGTGAGGTAGAATAAAAGAGGCATGAGTTTTACCATGCTGTATCCAAGAACTTTTAGTGGAGTTAGATTGACTTCCTCAATAATTGCTTCAGCTTCCTAAAATTATCAGCAATATTCAGTTGAAGGATAGTGCCAGAGATGACTATTCTATTAGGTACAAGACCAAACAAATCTTAAAAAATCGGAAGTATTAAGCATGACAGATTGTACATGAACAAAACAAAAAGTCATTATACTTCCTAAATATTATCTGATCTAATGCCGTAAGGCCTGTTTTATATAATAAACTAGTGCGAAATCTTAAGGAATCCTAAAAAAAAGAATTAGACAGAGCAGAAGTCCGAATCCCACTATTATGTACTAAGAAACTGAAGTTGATCAGAGATCTGTTCATTTGGGCGCTAACCAACAGCCCCTTTAACTATAATTAGCAAAATTTAAAAATTACATAAACATGTGAAAATCTCTGTAACAAATAACAATTTACAAAGCTTATTAATTATAAATTATCTTCAAATGATTAGATGAAACAAAGAATTTTTTATGATGAAAAGACTTGATACCTGCAATGGAAGTCCCTGTAATAATTTCAAACACGGGTTTCTAAAAAGTAGAACAAGTCTTGTTCTCTTTCGGACTTTTTATGGATGATCACATATATAAAAGATTACAAGTTCATTCCTATAATGCCGGTAAGTAGCACACCACATGTCGGACTCGGGCTACACATTAAAGATTCTTATGAGTTACTTTTTCCTGATTTTCTATCAGTGATTCCCTTCTGAAAAATTTAAATACGCATATTTTTTCTTTTATTAGCGGAGGTCAATTACAGGAATTAAAATACAAATACACCCCTACCCAGCTGGAGTACGAACCCTCAACCTCAGGTTTTCCACTAGGCTAAGGCTAGCAAATTGTTAGATCTATTTTTACAACAAAAGATCTGTACATTGACCTTTTTTTCCTTTCCCTAGACAACATCTGTTCATTCACCTTTTAAAAGCACCGACCCTGTTGTTATATATGTGTTCTATATACTTCAAATAGAAAGTCACAGTTTGAAATGGTATCAGGCTAGGTCAAATTTTGAAAAGAAAATCAAGATCTTTCAGACAGAGTATATCTCTATAGCACATGGTGTTCAACATGTAAATTCCTCAGGAGCTTAGGTTGTTCACGTGGAAGGAATGAAAATGTTCCCGAACACAATCTTAAGTCGCTCAAAAAAATTAAAACCTTTACAAAGGAAGCAATAGAAAAGGATTAAAAAGACAATATAGAGAAGATTTCCAAACTTTCAACATTTCAAGAAAACAACAAAATAAAATGAAAAATAATGACATACCTCGTTCAATATGGTAAGTGTTGTCTCAGGTTTTAGCTCCTTTATTCGAAGTCCCTCTTTAACCCAGATCCGGAAGCCACCTTGCATCACGTATGGTCTCTGTCGTGTAAAATTAAAATTAGCACATTTTAGCACTATACAACTTGGGTTGATATAAATCAGACCGCAGACCCTTTTCATCATAAAAAGGAAAATCTTTTCGGTCTTGTTAATATAATAAGTTTTAGCAACACCAATTATGGTTTCCAGTGATTACAGGGCATCAATATGTTTAACATAAGAAAAGAATTATATTCACTTAGGTTGACAAATCATTCCCTGCAAAATGTCAAAGCTTAGGCCTTAACTATTGACAATAATTTTATCAATTGATATTGATTGAATATAAAACATCCTTACGGTAGAACTGCTAGTTTCCACAGGACCATAACTTTAGAATTGGGTAAAGTATCTCCAAACTTAAAAATTTCATGCGACTATATATCATATGAAATCTTAATGGTCTGATCATATTTTCAGACTAATCAAATGGACTAGTTTCAGGCAACGTCATATAAATACATTTGCTTAGAATATATAATACTTGCCTTAACACCAAGTTTCCTCAAGGATCTTGCAATTCCTTTAGACTGGGTACCATCAACATCCAGTACTATAACTCTCGACCTGTCCTATAGAATGGTTTAAGAAATCATTTCAAGACACAATACTCATCACTCAAATTAGTACATATGCAGACATATTGAATAATGTACAAGAATCTCATGCTGGAAATGAAAAAATACTCCAAATTTTCAAATAAAATTTATCCTCATTAAATTCATCTTAACCACATATGAGTACAGTAACATCTACTTCATAAAATAAGGTCCTCAGCTGTTCATCAGTATATACTTTGTTTTCAAATTCTTTCTATTAATTTGAAATATGTGACCTCTTATCCTTTTGTATGTCCAGTTTATCCTTGTTCTGTTCTTATGATTTGGGTGGGGAAGAGGGGGGAGAAGGACCTGCTATACTGTAAGGAGTTGCATATAAAACGTTGCAGCAATCAGAAACAAGAGACTGCAGTTTTACATACCTGAACAATCTTCAAGTTCCGGATGACAACAGCAATTAAGGCATCATCAAGGTCCTTTCCACTTTTCAACAACTTCTTCAAGGAACTTTCTCCCTGAAACTTTTCACATGAACGGTATAATTATAACTGCAAGAGACAGAACGATCTAGCAAAAAAAAATTCTTGTCTTTTCGTGTGAATCTTTCTTCAATGACAAGATGAAGTAGCAATACATTTGTACTGCATTGACCAACCTTGGGCAGTGTTACACTAGCATATCGAAACCGCGCAGAACGTCGCAGATCAGGGATACCATCTCTTTCCCGGTATTCCTTCATTAAAGAAAGACCACAATAGATTTTCATTAAGTAGAAGCTTTAGAAATCACAAAATATAAAGCTTCTATGGAATACTTAAAAGGAATAAATCTAATCATGTCAATTATACATTAATAAGCGAATTACAAGTTCGCTTTAAAGATGGAGAGCAGAAAGTTGAAGGAACACAAAAACACGTTGAGGGTGGAGAAAAACTAAGGCCTATTGTTGGCACTCCTAATTTAACAATAAATACAAGGCCAGAAAAAAATAATTACAGTTGCTTGCCTCGGGCCGAACATCAATAAGTACGGCATTCTCCTTTCCGGACAACAATTCCATCGTCAGTTGAGGTGATAAATCTCCAGCGTATCCAGCATAGGTCAAAAACCAATAAGCACTCCTACACAAATCTGATAAAAATATAAATTTCTGTATAGTTACCAAACCACTGGTTTTGTACTTTGTACTATAGATACATACAAAAGTAATTGACATTGGACATAAAGTACTAAAAAGAGAAGAAGCATGCATACCATAAACTGACTGAGGTTGCAAATAAAAGAACAAGTGTAACAATTGGATCACTGGGGTCCAAGCCAAAACTTCTTTCTAGACCTTCCAAACCAACATACACCTGATTAACACAATTCCAAAAATGTCCATTAGTATAAAGGACGTCCCCCTAAATGTTACATTTGATAATTGACACAAATAGAATTTATTAAACATATGACAGAGTGTTCACGTGAGCTACAAGATTTACAGTATGTATGAAGAAATCAGGGAACATAGTCACCGAGAGTAAACATCTGAAAAGAGCACATCAACTCTTCGAAGAACTTGAGCGGTTGTTTCATTTATTCATAAATCCATCAAACAGATCAAAATCTTTCTGCAAGTTTTTCTTGATTATGCTATGCCATAACTCATCCATTTTCTACAAAAAAAGAGATGTTAATATACCTGTCGAAATGCATTCCCAGCTGGCCTCAAAATTTTATCCGCACTCTCTTCAGAAACTTTTAAGACATTTTGTACCTCTGCAGGAAGAAACCCTTTTGCAGAACCATAGGCATAAACAACAAGTGTACCCCCTCTTGCTAGAACTTCCTCAGCAGCTAAAATTGTATCCCTTAATAAATCAACAGCAACAGAAGCTGAACGACCAAATACCTCCTTCGAGTCATTTGAAAAGCTTGATAATTTACTGCCGGCAGAATCTCCAGTTTGATCAACAGAAGATTTCAACTTACTTACAGCAGTATAAAAACCTTCATTAGCACCCTCAATAACCGATGTCACGGATGAAGTGATATTTTCAATTGTTCCTGTCAACGTATTTTCTCCCTTTCTAACTGAAGCACTTATGGACTCAGTAATTCCACCGAAAATATCTTGAACGTTAGGTTTCATATTAGCTACCGACTCTGCTTTCAAGCTCACGGAATCAGAAATCAAGGACGAAGTATCTGAAATAGCTTCAACACTTGTTGCAGTTAGAGGATCAGATGTCATGTGCAAAAGATCAGCATAATCAGCAACTCCATCAGTAAAGTCTAAATTTTCCTCCCCTCCAAAAGCACTTGGAGTGTC
This sequence comes from Apium graveolens, assembly GCF_009905375.1. Classification (NCBI taxonomy): domain Eukaryota; kingdom Viridiplantae; phylum Streptophyta; class Magnoliopsida; order Apiales; family Apiaceae; genus Apium; species Apium graveolens. Next base: position 31,650,768 of record NC_133647.1, read on the forward strand.
TACTAACTGAAGCCCTACCATAAACCCTTTGCTCATTGCACCTATCGAGGAACTGTGGTTGATATTAATGTTTACAAAATGCATGTCAGTATAATGATGGACCTAAAAATTTCACTTTGAACAAATTCATCAAATAATTAGATCTATGTTGGCTTGCCTTCTGGAGGACAATGGCCGTAAATGAACTCCATTTGAGAAATTCAAAACTACTTTTTCATCTAGAATGCCTCTGACGTCGAACGACTTGTGGTACGATGAAACTGGAAAAATGTCTCCATGTACAGATATCTACAAGATCAGACTTCCATATCATGTCTAAACTGTGAACAGATATTCTTGCAAACTCAAACTTACACGAATACGAAGTAGATAAACAAACAACAATTTAAAATACAGAATTGAAATTCAAAGTTAATGAGTGTAACAAAGTCATATTCTACGAGCAGCTGAGAGCTTGGCAGTTACAAATATTAGAGTATACTAACACATAAAGTATTAAAAATTCAATATAAAGCATTCAAATAATATATACTACAATAGTAAATTGTTTTATCAGAAAGAGAAGAAACTTGAAGGACCTTGGAGGAATAGGAAGTTGAAGTGGCAGAGCAAAGTGTGAACATTCCCATCTCTCTCCCTCGTACTCTCTCTCTCTCTCGTACTATCTCTCTCTCACTCACTCTCTAGTACTCTCTCTCTCTCTCGTACTCTCTCTCTCTCTCTCTCTCTCTCGTACTATCTCTCTCTCCTCATCATCTTGATTTTAAAGTCAAAAACAAGTTGTGCTAATATATATATTATACGATGACATTGCCATAATAATAAAGGGAAAACCCAAGTGGATATAACGGAGGCCAATCAAAACACAACACAGAATAGAAGAAGGATGTGATTTGCAAAATTGTGTGGCCTTCACTTCTCCAACCGTTTTGCTTCGTCCTCCTTTCATTATCTAGCTAGTAGCTAGCATGCTTACCTAAAAAAATAATATCCTCTTTTGTTGTAAATAGATTGCCCGGGCAATTGCTCCACGAATACACAAAATTCACATCTGAAAAATCATTGAATTTCATTATAATATATATAAAGTTTTATTTTAAAAAGTATAAAATTCAATAATAATTATATTTAAATATAGTAAAAAATTTAACACTTACAATTTTGAAAAAAAAATGATTTTAAATTTGATTATATTATAGTAATAGTTTTGAATATTTGTGATTCTAATGAGATTCTACTACAGAACCACTTTAAACTATTTTTTTAATTTTTTATTTTTTAAATAAAAAAATTTGCAGTTACATTTTTTTTAATTTGATAATTAATTTGTAACTATATATGATAAAATAAATAAATTAAATTGTAGGTAGTTCTTAATTTGTAAAGATTCATTCTGAAATCAATAACAATTTACTTGTTTCTTATCTCTCACGTAAGAATATTAATTAAGAAGTGTAGCAATTAGTATGTGAGTTGGGAAGAATTGGTTGTAGATGTGACAGGGATATTTAGGAATGAAGCTGAGGTGAATATTGTTGAAGTGTTTAATAAATTGCATCAGGTAGGTGAACTAGAGGGTTTATGTAGATGAGTTTGAAGAACCTTAGGGACGGTAATGCTATAGTGTAATCATGTTTTACCTAAAGGCCTATATATTCTTCACAGTTTTATTGGGTCGCTAAAGGAATACAGTGAAACCCTTTTCTCAAGGCCTGTGTCCATTACAGAATCTATTGAATATGCAAGATTGCAAGAAGAGTCATTAAAAGTTAGGAAATGGTATTAACACAATTTTCACCCTCAAAATAAAAGCAATGTTAGCAGCCAATGTAAAACCCACACATGTTGCCTACTCCAAATGTGGCTACAAAGTTTTCAAGCCCTGGTTGAGAAAATCAGAATTCTATTAGAAATAATAGGGGTATATTATTGCTAATATAAGAGCTGTAAAAATTGCAAAAGGCTTGTGCTATTTCCTGTGATTTGAAATATGAGATGGGCCATAAGTGCAAGTCTAAAGAACTACGGTTATTTACTGTTCAAGTACTATGAGAAGGGTTGATAGATTTTAGTGAAAATTAGAATATGTGTGATGATTAAATGGGGTGTGAAATATGTGAGTATCAGATGGTTAAAAGAAATTGAAGAGCAAGTGTCAAAAGAAGAGCTCTTAATATCAGTTAATGCTTTTGCACTTAATGTGGGTGGTGTGATGTTTCCTCCATGCACTTAATGCAAGAGGAATGGCCGCAAAAAACACCATTACATATAGCTAATATATTCTCCTCTTCAAATATGCAGGAACAGAACCAAGACTTGGAGCAATGTAATACAATCTAACATTCAAGCTCAGGATATGAATACACAGGACTGAGACTTGGAGGCAATACAACACAACTTGCAAGGAGCTCTCAAATGGACGTTACTAATGATATCACTGTGAAACCTTCCGCTGGGATGAATCCGATGTGACATCAAATCCAGGAGGGATGAATACCACGTCATCCCACTCCGACCTGGAACTATCCTGCACGGTAGATTTTGCTAATTAGTCATGTTCCAATATAGACTGAGGACCATGTACACAACAATGGATGATAGACTATTTTACTACAAGAAATAGGTTCATTAATAATCCGTATTGGAAATAATAGGAATTCTAAACTCTAACCTTCATCCCTAAAATTATGTCTTCAAAAACAGCCACCTGTGAAGATCAAATAAAAATTGGTACTTTATTGGAGTATTAAACAGCCTGACAAAAAAAATCAATGTGTACCTGTATATCTCCCTCCCTCAGAGCAGGATTCATTTTCCTCTGATCGCTAGAAGCTTTACGCAAAGAGTTCTCTAAATCCTCCTAATAATCCTTCTAGTTCAATATACGTGATAGGAAAGGGCGCATAACTACAAATTTAGGTGCCTGAATTGTTATACGACACAAACCTTTCTAAAGAAAACAGGACGATATCTCGTTTTTTGGCTCTTCAATAATAAGCTCCTGGACTGCAATTTATAAAATATCCAATCAAGTCACCAAGGATAACCAAAATAAAGTCAAGAAGGATGAACACTCTTCATATAAAATATTATAACTTTATAAGCATGCTTCAGATTGTTCACTTCTTTACGTATTCGCCATCATGCTCAACACCCAATCTCTCCGACACAACCATTTAAGATATATTCAATTTCAGAATGTTCGCTACAATCAGGGAGTTTAAAGATATTGAGCATCCCCACCATGACAGAATAATCATAGCCATGAGGGAAACAGCACCCCACAAGGCTCTGACATCAATGATTAAAATTTAAGGGCCTGAATAAACACACTAGGTGCTTGTTTGGCATATTTCAAACATTGTTGCACAACATACCTTTAAACAACTTTTGAACAAAAATGAAACTATAAAACAGGTCTACATGATACAAAGTACAAACCGAGCTCCATTCCCTGAACTTTTCTCAGAGTCTTGACTTGGCGGGACTTCTATTTTGTATATGTCTTCTTTAATTTAAAATTTCCTTCCAACATCTTATCTTAGTAGTTTACAAAGCTAGTCCGAGAATATGTCAATACCAGCAACAGAGAGAGCCCATGCTTTGCATAATTGCATGGCCCTATATACAAATTTAGTATAAATAATACTATTATATATATAGCATTTAATACTAAATTTGAAATAAGACTAAAAAAATAAAATACTCCGTGTACTTTTGGTCAATTTATACAAGGATAAAAAAATACAGATTTGAAAGTGGATTAAAAGGTAAATATTAAATAAAGATTAACATATATAGAACACCCAGCTCAAATGACTTAATAATCCATGTTTCTATTATTTTAACCAAAATTAAATATTATCTAATATTTTATCTTACGAGGCTCATGGTTTACTATTTAATCTGGCCCAAAAGAGTATGCAGTATATAATCTATATTTCTACTATTTTGAATCCATATTTAGTAATTTTAAATTCGTCCAAATATTACAGTCTATCCAAGCTCTTAGCTACAAGAGTCCATGATTTTATTATTAAGCTAAGGCTGTTTTCACTAGGGCCGAATCAAATGCCACATTCACGTGTGAAGATTGGACCGTCTGGCAGGGTCAGAAAAATAGAATGCCTTATTCACTTTCCGTTCCTTATTCATGCATTAAATTTCATTCCTTTCACAACAGGTGGTACAGTTTTATTCCAACTGATTTACAGACTACTGATTTAGTTGATTTAAATTCTTTTCTTCTCATTTTACTTCTGAGAAGGGCTTTTCCCACAAATATAAGGCACACAAGTATCTATTACTTCTGAGGACTTTTCCCATAAATAAAGGGCACACAAGTATTTATCCAATTCAGGTTTACAGGTAATTTTTCGTTCTATGAGCCCTCATTCTGTAATTATAAAATATGGAAAAAGTTATGCAGCAACTAGTTAACAATTTTTAAGTTGTACGCGTAAACTTTGTGTGCGTATGTGTGTGTATTTTCAACCTAAATACTACATGATGCAGGACAATATACTAAAACAGATATTAAGCAAAGAGTTATAAGATATCCCAAGAACAGTTATTCAAAATTATTCTAAAGAACAGAGTATAATCAAAGTGTGTCTAATAGAGACGTGTATAGCAAGTATATATACACATAATTAACTATATACCAAGGCCCAAAACAACCAAGCTGATAATTAAACTCAATAGCAAATAAGTCAAATAAATACACACACACACATTTATATACACACATACATAACCAATTAAATACTGTGTCAAATTATACTATTCTTAATAAATTAAAAGGCTCTGACTTGGTGCCAATTTGCAACAAAGTGGCATCTTCTTTTCCCCAGCTTAGAGGATAAACTTGTAATTCTCCCAATTGCGGTAAGTCAGTTAGGACTGACGGAAATACTTGATTTTGACATGAAAAGGGCCTCATAATCCTGAATTTTGAGAAACTGAAATCCTTGGAAATGAACCTGATCTCATTGATTTCAGCTTGATATATGGTGGGGCTGGAATGAAGTGAACTTATCTTTGCTTTTTAGAGTTGTGCTATCTTGAGGATTGATGGAGCCACTAACAGGACATCCAAAAGGTGTCTGATTTCCTAAAACACTACCATGAAGCAGCATGAAATGTTTAAATGGTACAAGGTAGTTTCTGAGGTGATACCTATAAAAATGGAAACTAAAAAAAAATATATTTTTATGTTGTAGGCCTAGCATCCTAAAACTTCAGCACTGACAGATTATCTTATTCAATTCTAGCACTATTGGAATTTTAAGAATTATGTTTTGGGGTTCCATTGTGATCTGAAGCCTGCATTTGCTTAATCTTTTTTGCTGCCTTTTGTTTTTGCGGTTCCCGCCAATAATGAATGACTGCATCCTTTTCAATTAGTGTAAAGGTGTTTGCTGAATAATGACTAGTCCATGTACGATTTATGATATACGTTCAGATATATATTCTCTTCTTTAATTTTGAGTATGTACTTTATTTTTCTGATGACGAGGTCTTTAAATTATTAATGAGTTAGTGTTTTCAACTTCTATGCAGAATTTTGACGCTCCAAGACGCGACAGTATGGATTTATATGTTTTTATGACACCATATACAGAGTTATCCGGGAAAACTAGTTTGCAGCCTGGGAGCATAATAATTGATATTGATGCTTGGGAGGAAGCTGCCTAGTTAAAATATATCTATACTTTTATACTTAACATTTCGTTTATGTGTTCATATCCATCACATCTTCATTAGTAACTACTTAAATCAGTATTCTACATGTAAGGTGTTTTAGAAGCTAATGGTGAAAAACTATCTACATGCAAGGCAATCTGATTCCGTGTGTATTTGTGAGAGAGAGAGAGAGAGACTGTAAAAATCATTCCATTCATTTCCATTCCCCTTATAATACTCATTTCGTTCCTCCATTCCAGTCACTTCAAGTGAACTCTACTTTGTGATTAAAAAAAAATTCAAGTGAACTCTACTTAAATACTAAGTAATTTATATTTTTTATTACTTTAAACCCAGCCTAAATCCCGACCAACGCCTAGGCAAGCACCTTGAGGAGCCTGTTAATTGCTTGACTCAAGAAGGCCAGCACCTCATGCAAGGGGAGAAGGAGAAAGGGAAGGAACATGAGCAGGAGGTGATATTTAATAGGTTCAAACCAAAATATCTTGCATTAACATGCCAAATAAAAAATCATACATCAATCTATAGCTGAAAATATGTTATTTTGATGCTCACACAAAATGCAAAAGCTAGAAATCATTGTTTACTGAAGTCATGATCTTGTTATTAAGTACTAAATGATGCCCATGGAAATTCCATAGAATTCTTGCATAAAGATCTTTCAAGGTCAGACTCGTTATCTGGACACACTTTTTCCGGAGTGTCCCCAATCTAAGTCAAGATTGCTAAATATTGTTTTTAGAATACAGAAAACGAAAAATGACCAAATAAGTTTGAAAACAGAACCTGGAAAACTGGAACTCCAGAGAAGCTACCATCAGAGGAACCAGCTTTTTTTCTTTCCTATAAGCAAGAATCATAATTATTCTTAAGTTGACAGAAGATGAGTAACAGGTATAAGACTTTATATTTGTCCACCCAAAGCTAGTAATATTTGTATCCATTAACAATATCAAATGAAGTACGCAAATTGCACATTATATTTATTATGTGTTGAACTATCCAGCTTTTATTTTTTTTAGAAATTTAGCTTCAATCACAAAAGGATGCAATAAGAGTTTTAAACAACAGAATGTAGCTTGAGAGAATACATTGGTCAATAAAAATCGCATAAGAAACATATTACAAACATACAAAAAATTATGTCATTACCTAATGATTTTCCTTTAGTTATTATATTAACAATAAATAAGGATTATTTTATATTTCCTTTAGTTACTAAATATTGCATAAAAGAACGGGGCAAAATAGCAGAAAAAAGTTAACAGTGATAACGATAGGCATAAAGTGATTAAAATGAGCGACATACAGCAATTGCATAATTGATCTGGGAAGAGTCCGGTATCAACCTAAACCCGACACCATCAACTTTAAGCTGAAAAACCTGCAAAAACTTAAAATGAGGAATACAATAATAAGGGGAAGGCAAAGGTAGGAGGGGAGTACTTTATTAAGCGCAACAGCAACAACTTTGGAGCCGTCACGCATGGCGGGGTCCATTAATTTCATCTGGTCCAAAAGGGTATTAACATCCTCTTCCTTAAAACAAAACAAGCCAAGAGATTTTCCGGAACTCCCACTGGAAACCAACACGAATTCATCAGCTGGGTTGCTGAGAGCGTAGACTGGAACCCCGGCTAACCTTTCTTCGATTTCTCGTATCGATAACGACGAAGAAGGAGGGGGAGGGAGATTGGTGGAGATACGAGCCCAATTGGGGTTAGGGTTAGGGTTAGGGTTAGGGTGGTTGTTAATAGCAAAAAATGGTGGCTTAATGTTGGAAGCGAGTTGTTTTGCTTGGTTCTGGAGATTTGTAAAATGGGTTTGGAGATGTGTCAAGGCTTGCTCCAATTTCAATTGGACTTCTGGTTTTTGGTTTTTGGGGTTTAGGAAATTCATGCTTGCCCCTTCTTCACTCAGCTCCAGGTTTTGGGGTTTTGTAATTTCTTTATTTATTGCTTGTGCACTTTATACTATCGGTAAATAGAATGTTAATTTTTCCAAAATATCAATTTCAAAATTAATTAATTGCTCTGTTCATCATCTTATTTTATATAACCTTCTTTCCTTTTTAAAATATTCAAAAAAAATCAATTTTCAATTTATAGCATTCAAAACAATTATTATCTAGAAGTTATTATATCTACAATATTTTAGTGGTCTTAAAATATTTGAATAAATATAAAGTGATTGTCAAAACGTATTCTTACTTAGGAAGACTTGCACAGCTTCTTAAGAAACAAATTTAATCAGGAAGACTTGTAAATCTTATCGAGAAAGACTTGTAAAGCTTATCGAGCAAGTTTTGTAATACTTAATGAAGAAGATTTGAATAGCTTACTTAGTAAGACTTATAAACCAACTACTATAAATTGCTCATTTAGCTAATGAAATGAGATACAACTTTATCTCCATATCTTCTATTCACCTATACTTCCTCTACATTAAACATAACTAATATATTCAGTCAAGGTTTATAACACGTTATCAGTACGAGTCTCTGCCAACTGAATTTTTATTCTCGAAAGAGCTACAACTTATTCTGATCCACGAGTCTCTGCCAACTGAAACTTTATTCTCAAAAGAGCTACGACTTATTCTGACCCACGAGTCTCTAACAACTAAAACTATTTCATAAAAGAGGTACGATTTCTTTTACTCATTTTATTCTAATTATTATTACATATTTATTTGTTACTGATTGAAATCTATAAAGATGGTTATGCCGTCAAATAATATTATAAAGATGGCTCTGCCATCAAGTAATGCTACTATAAAGATGGTGCTGCCGTCAAGTAATAATCAAAAGTTTTATGGCCGGCTATGCTGTCGTAACTTTTGTATAAAGTTATTATTTCAACTTGTCTGTTTAAATATTATGTGACATATTATATCTTATTCAAAATCTATTCAAAATGGCGAATCTTGCAAAATTAGAGTTTGTTGCCTTGGATATTTCGGGGAATAATTATTTATCATGGGTCCTTGATGCGGAATTACACCTTAGTGCTAATGGCCTAAAAATACTATTGACCCAGAAAAAATCTCAACTATTGAACAAAATGCAAAAGCAATTATCTTTCTTAGGCATCACATCCACGAAGATCTAAAATCCGAATACCTCACTATCAAAAATCCACTCACCCTTTGGAATAATCTCAAGGATAGATTTGATCACCAGAAACTTATTCACTTGCCATCTGCCCGATATGACTGGATTAATTTGAGGTTACAAGATTTCAAATCTGTAGCTGAATATAATTCTGCTCTTTTCAAGATAAGCTCAAAATTAATTTTATGTGGTGAAAATATTACTGATGCTGAAATGATTGAAAAGACCCTCTCAACCTTTCACCCCAACACTATGATCCTGGCTCAACAATATAGGGAGCGGAATTTCCACAAATATGGCGAGCTGATATCTCTCCTTCTTGTGGCTGAAAAGAATAATGAGTTGCTACTGAAAAATCATCAGATACGTCCCACAGGCTCTGCCCAGATACCTGAAGTACATAACATGTCATTCCTGTAGAATGAACGTGGGAAAGGGCATAGAGAAGAACGGGGTTATGGACGAAACCGTGGACGTGGAAATTTTCGTGGTCGGTTTTGCAATCAATATTATTCTGGCCACCTGATGTGGTAACGTGATGGTTACAACTCTGGCCACCAGAAATGACAACATGAAGTGCCAAATAAAATAAAGGCACCCCAAGGAGTAAACCGAGACATCTTCCATAGGTGCGGATTTGAGGGACACTGGCAACGTACTTGTCGCACACCCAAACATCTTGTTGACCTCTACGAGTCATCCAAAAAGAATAATGGAAAGAGAGTAGAAACCAACTTCGCTAATTATAATCTAGTTAATGAACCAATCAATAAGGCCTCGAATGAAATAGACATTGGTGCTAATCTTTATTATGGTTTAGATGACTAGACTTCATATATATTGTCTTACTTTACTTATTTCCTTTGTGTTTTACTTATTTCCATTATGTACTCATTTTATGTACTTGTTTCATGTTGTTGATCTATGTACTCAGTGTGTTTTTGATATTTTTCGTTTATATATGTATAGAGATGGAAGATATATGCATTATTGACTGCGCAACCACACACACTATTTTACAGAGTCGGAAATACTTCTCACAATTGATTAAAACCAACTCACATGTCTGGACGGTATCGGGTACATCAAATATAGTAGAAGGTTTTGGGAAAGCTAGTTTTCTTCTACCAAATAAGACACACATACACATACAAGAGGCTCTATACTCTAGCAAGTCAACTAGAAACCTACCGAGTTTTAAAGATATCCGTCTTAATGGGTTTCACGTTGAAACTACTAATGAGAATGAAAAAGAATACCTTCCCATCACCTCAAACACCGTTGATAATAAAAGGGTCTTAGAAAAATTCCACTCAGTTTCTTCAGGATTATATGTTACGAGTATACGAGTTCTTAAATCTCATAATAACAACATCCCAAAAGTCATAGACCCAAAACTACTTTCCGTTTGGCACGAAAGACTCGGTCATCCAGGAGTATCTATGATGCGTTTTATCATTGAAAATTTTGTGGGACATCCTCTTAAAACTCAAAAGATAAAATCCCAAGATGAACTTCATTGTTCGGCATGTTAGGAAAACGGATTGTCCGACCATCCCCAGTTAAGCTTCAAACTGAGTCCCTGAAATTCTTAGAAAGAATTCAAGGTGACATTTGTGGTCCTATTCATCCATCTTCTGGCCCATTTAGGTAGTTTATGGTTTTAATTGATGCGTCAACTCGATGGTCTCATGTATATCTACTTACAACCCGAAATACAGCCTTTGCCAAATTACTTGCCCAAATAATTAAACTACGAGCTCAATTTCCTGACCATCCCATTAAATCAATCCGACTAGATAATGCTGCTGAATTTACATCTATAACTTTTAATGATTATTGTATGTTAGTAGGAATCTCAGTCGAACACCCGGTAGCTCACGTACATAAACAAAATGGTTTAGCAGAATCCTTAATTAAAAGACTTCAACTTATTTCCCGTCCCTTACTCCTAAGAGCAAAGTTACCTATATCTGTTTCGGGTCATGCAATACTTCATGCTGCAAATATAATTAGAATAAGGCCTTCTGCTTACCACAAACAATCCCCTCAAGAATTGGTTCTTGGTCAGGTACCTAATATATCTCATTTAAAAGTATTTGATTGTGTTGTGTATGTTCCTATATCACCACTTCAAAGAACTAAAATGGGACCTCAAAGATGAATCGGTATATATGTTGGTTTTGATTCTCCATCTATTATAAGGTATTTGGAACCATTAAGTAGTGATGTTTTTACTGCTCGGTATGCTGATTGTCGTTTTGATGAATCTATGTTCCCTACATTAGGGGAGATGAAATTTTGCATAAATTAAGTTCGGAAATATCATGGAATGCCTCAGGATTAAATGTTATTGATCCGCGTACTAAATAATGTGAATCTGAGGTTCAAAGAATTATACATATGCAAAATATTGCTAATCAAATGCCAGATGCATTTAATGATTCTAGAAATACTGTGAAATCATATATACCTGCTATTAATGCTCCAGCCAGGATTGAAATCCCTGGCAATAAATCAGTTTCAACGGAATTAATTGGTGATTCAAAGCCACGCCAAAAGTGTGGTAGACCTATTGGCGCAAAAGATATTATACCACGACAACATAAATTGATTGGAATTGCCCCAAAAGTGGCAAAAGTTTCAGAAAATACCCCAAAAGTGGTATTGCCTCCTGAAGAGGTTCAAGCCCCTGAAGTGGCTGTAACAAAACTCCCATACGTGGGATTAACTCCAGAAGAGAATGTTGCCCCAGAAGTGGCACATGCCCCAAAAGTGGCAAATTCTTACACATAAGCAAAGGTACCTGAAAACTATGGGATCTCAATGAATTATGTCCATAACGCAAAATTACTGGATCGTGGGAGTATTGAGGTTGATGATGTATATGCTTTTTCTGTGGCATCTGATATTATTACGAACTCCGATCCTAAACCACAAAGTATAGAAGAGTGTCGACACCGAGATGATTGGCCAAAATGGAAAATTGCGATTCAAGAAGAATTGCAATCCTTACGAAAGAGAAATGTATTTGGACCTGTAGTCCAAACATCAGCTGGTGTAGTACCCGTCGGGAATAGATGGGTATTTGTACGAAAACGAAATGAGAAAAATGAAATTGTGAGATATAAAGCCCGGCTTGTAGCCCAGGGATGCTCTCAAATACCTGGTTTTGATTAACAAGAAACATACTCTCATGTGATGGATGGAGTTACTTTTCGTTTTCTAATGGGTATGGCTTGTATGGAAAAACTGAAAACACGTTTGATGGATGTTGTGACAGCATACCTATATGGATCACTTGATAGTGATATTTATATGAAAATTCCCGAAGGATTAAATATTGAGGACACTAAGCCTCGACATTTATATTCTGTTAAATTACAACGATCATTGTATGGTTTGAAACAATCTGGTCGTATGTGGTACAACAGGCTTAGTGAATACTTATTAAATGATGGATATGTTAATAATCAAGTGTGTCCTTGCATTTTCATTAAATGATCATCAACTGGTTTTGTTATTATTGTTGTATATGTGGATGATTTGAATATTATCGGTACTACTGAAGATATTACTAATGCTGCTAACTATTTGAAAAATGAGTTTAAAATGAAAGATCTTGGAAGGACAAGATTTTGTTTAGGTATACAAATGGAGCACTTATCTTCAGGAATATTTGTTCATCAATCAAACTACACTGAAAAGATTCTTGATCGGTTCCACATGGACAAAGCTCATCCACTAACCACGCCAATGGTTGTTCGATCACTCGAGATTGAAAAGGATCCTCTCCGTCCTACAAAACAAGATGAAGAGGCTCTTGGACCTGAAGTTCCATATCTCAGCGCAATTGGCGCTCTCATGTATCTTACAAACAGCACACGACCTGATATTGCATTTGCAGTAAACCTGTTGGCAAGATTTAGTTCTGACCCTACTAAAAGGCATTGGGATGGAATCAAACATATATTCAGATATCTTCGAGGGACAATCGATCTTGGACTATTCTTCCCAAATAATTCAAGATCACGGCTAGTTGGATATGCAGATGCTAGATACATGTCAGATCCTCACTTTGGGCGATCACAAACAGGTTACCTATTTACATATTGTGATACTGTTATCTCTTGGAAGTCTACAAAACAGACTATGGTTGCAACTTCATCAAACCACGTAGAGTTACTAGCAATTCATGAAGCAAGTAGAGAATGTATTTGGCTAAGGTCAGTCATTCAACATATTCGAGAATCATGTGGATTATCAAGTATTTCAGACAATCCTACAATTTTATTCGAGGATAACTCGGCCTGCATCAAACAACTTAATGAAGGATATATTAAAAGGGGATCGAATAAAACACATATTGCCAAAATTCTTTTACACTCATGAATTTCAAGAAAATGATGATATTGATGTACAACAAGTTTGCTCGTGCGATAATCTGGCGGATATACTTACAAAGTCACTACCTAAATCGATATTTGAGAAGCTGAGAAATAATATGGGTATGCGGAGGTTAAAAAGTTTGTTATATCAAAATGTCAAAATGTGAGACATTTTATTCAGGGGGAGGTTGTACTCTTTTTCCTTCGTCAAGGTTTTTATCCCACTGGGTTTTCCCTTGCAAGGTTTTAACGAGGTAGTCAATCTTTGCAATAACTCGCATTTGACAATCAAGGGGGAGTGTTAAAATATTCAAATAAATATAAAGTGATTGTCAAAGCGTATCGAGGAAGTCTCTCAAATCTTACTGAGGAAGACTTGCACGGCTTCTTAAGAAAGAAACTTAATCAGGAATACTTGTAAAGCTTATCGAGGAAGACTTGTAAAGCTTATCGAGGAAGTTTTGTAATACTTAATGAAAAAGATTTGAATAGCTTACTTAGTAAGACTTGTAAACCAACTACTATAAATAGCTCATTTAGCTAATGAAATGAGATACAACTTTCTCTCCATATCTTCTATTCTCCTATACTTCCTCTATATTAAACATAACTAATATTTTCAGTCAAGGTTTATAACAAGTGGTATATTTTTTATCAATCAATATTCCATAATTATTCCTGAAAATTTACAATTATTGTAATAAACAAAAATTTTTGTAATTAGTCATTTTTATAATTATTATTAACTCAACTTTGTAAATGAAATGACATAAATCAATATATTATTATGATTATATAGTATCAATGCTTAGATTTCTTCCCGATCAAATATTTAACTTAAACTTCCTATTGTCATGTTTTTTTTCATATCGCATCACAATTATATCCTCACTCTGAAATTTAATTTTGAACTGTGTACCACAATACAATCCTCACATTGAGTTCGAATTTTGGCTATCAATTATCGATATTACTTCGAAACCTAACTTAGACTTTATTATTTACCATCAACGATTTTATTCTTCGCGCCATTTAAAACCTAACTCGATACTTGAAATTTTGATACTCGGCATTTTTTTTTCAGATGCTGCAAATAAGTATAATATTTTCTCTTCCAATTACTCGGCTTCTTAATAGTGACAATTATTATTTGCAACAACTTATGTAGGCTTCGAAACCTGTTTGAAAGTAGTCTTAAGATTGGCAATAGATTTAGATCACATCTTAATGTAATAACCCTTAGACACTCTTATTGTTCTGCATGAGTATGGGCACATAAGACATATTCATGTTGGTTTATCAATTTTTAATATGGTCATCAATTTAGTGTTTTTGTCCCATTCATATTCTAAATACAAACAAAATAAGTATTAATCTATAATATCAGATTTATCTGAGCCTCCAGAACAACTGAGAAATTCAAAGTAACAAGTTACTCTATACCCAATAATTTGTAGAACATGCAGTTCAATTGAATAATGATCTCATGTTTACAAGTGTATAATGTCTTACTAGTATCAAAATCTCTTTTGACGAGTCTGGCCTTTAAATATTTCGTTGAAGATGCTCAATACTTTCCCAAGCATCTGTTTGCTATTGTTGTTTTTGAAACTCAGTACTTATGATTACAAGTATAAGATGAGTTACATCAATAATATATTTTTGATAAGTATTTTGTTAACCCTGGGATGAACCTTTTCGAAGTGATAAGGTGTGTGTTTGTGTCTGTGTGTGTATGCACATTTACTATTTTCAAACTTGTTAGTAATAGATTTTTTTTAAATATAGTTTAATATTTATGATATAAAATAGAAAAAATCTCAAAATTGGAAGAAATTAGGCTTATTTGGACTTGAATGATAAGAAAATTTGATTTTGTTAGACTGCATGTACATAAAATATTGTTTGGGCTAAGTCTAATTTAACTTACTTGTGCATTCAACTTTCGTGAATTATTACATCCATTTTTGGTTCAACGATTATGCATGATTGTAGTATGTCTAATGCACCAAGTTATAATGCAGTAAATTTCTTTCTAAGATCAATAAAACTTATATAGATAGATTTTATAGCTAATATTACATAAACTATCATTCAACCATGTGAACTTGCAAAAGTGGTCGGAGTCCCGCTAATATAATTGATCACGGGTACTCCACAAATCCATGTATCATATGAAATTACCATCACATGTACATGCACCTTACGATCTATATGATGAAAAATTATTTTTAATGGTTCATGAGCATATTACAGAAAATAAACTGTTATGGCATAAAATTGTCACATATATTTTATATGGTCTTCAAAGGAAATAGGTCGGATCATCGTCAAGCAAAAAGAAGTACGAGCTCCGGTGAACACATCTCCTGAGCACCGGTGACAATCGACCGTTTGCGAAAACCATCAATGATGAGGAATTACGATGATGATTCATAAATTTTTACACAAAGTTTTTTGACAACTACTATAACGAAGATTTACAACGGCCACGACAAGGGAAGTTTATGATGTTCGCTGCAGCAAGAATGTTACGACAGTCGATATAGCAGGGGATGACGAAGAAGAATAAATATTGATGAATAAGTCTATAAAAGGTGTTCTGAAGCTAAGGGAGAATGAATACAACTATAAAATAGTAAATAATGATCCGGGCTCCGGGGAAGTGGCCGCTCAACAATGCAAAATGGATAACTATAATAAATTAGCAAGAATATTGCTCCCACAACTTAAATGAGAAGTGAATCAAACACAACAATTATATAAGTGAAGAGGAGAAACCCGAAGGATCTCCATCCCACCTAAGGCGCACCCTAGGAGTCCAGAGGAGCCTTTAGAGGGCTCTAAAGCCCTTAGAGCATGAAGGGGCCTCCGGGAGCCCGTTCTCCAAAAACACGTATTAAATGTGTCATTTTATAGTCTTGCAAGTTATCCTCGTAGGGGAATGGTTGTTAACACTTGGTGTGTATTTTGGGAGCCTTGTCTCTACAATGGACAGGTTGTCCTCGTCGGGAGACTTTGGGGTTATCTCACACTTCGCACTTATACGTCCGTGATCACTTGTCCCGTATTCCGGTGGATTATCATCGGGGGGCAAGGATGTGCGTAAGTAATTGCGATAAGTTGTGGTTACACATTCGATTACGAACGATGAAGATAGTGGTAGCGCATGGGATATCCACCGGCCGGGAAGTTTCCTTATTCGTGAATTTCTAAAGTCGTAATCGAGATTTGGGCCTTTATGACTACGCGTTTTTTGGCACTGCTAAAGTAAATTAATGTTCGAGTTATAATAGGAAGTTGGTTCGACAACTCCTATTGGGCCTCAGAAGCCAAGTCCACATTGGTTTTTCCCCAAAAAATTACATATGGCTTGATCCTCCATAAAAGGAGGCACGTAGGCACATTGCGATGGTACGTGTTTGAGAGCTCCAATCACCGACCACCGCTGCATATCTTGATTTCGGCCGTTAATCACAAATTTTTGTTAACTAAATTTATCTGTTAACACAAACCAAATGCATATCGTATTTAGACCAGAAGAGTTGATCATCATGAACATCGGAAAATTCTTAAAGCTGTCACGTAAAATAAAGGCCATAACTCATCATATAACATGCTAGCATGATCTGTCCTCGTCTCGCCGTATAACTCAAAACCTACCCATTACATGGAGTGACTAAATTGTATGATCCAAAGATAAACAGCTAAATGTTTAGAAAATAATTATATAACATTGGTTACTAAGGAGTTATTTATATTTATGTTGGAAAATGTGGGTAGTCCACATTTTAACAGCTAAATGATTCTATTTATCTTCCAATTCCGTTGACTTCTAGAATAGTTCATCTCCTTCCTTATTTGCACATTTTCTAACTAAAACTTTGATTTTATTAATTTTACTATAAAACAAGATAAATAATTTATTTATTAATAAAATTATGAAATGACCATGAATTAGGTATTAAAAAGATGCTAAATATGAAACTATCATAAATAAAAGATGGATAATCTAATCAAGGGTTTTATTTTGCAAAATTTTGGAAGTAAAAGATTATTAATTGTGCGATAAGTGCTATTCATTACTTTTTGATTTGAATGGAATTATATTGATTGAAATTTTTAATATTGAGAGAGCCTATTTGAGAACCCTGTCATTTGATCTTGAAAATTGAGTATACAGAATTTGAACCTCAAAATTCCTTGAAACCCTTTCTTTAAATCCTTTCCGATATATCGTTAAGATACTGCCACCTAGTGTATTAAGAATCAGAATGTCGTTATTGTTTTGATATCTAGAATTGTTTATTAGTTACTTGCTGAGCCTTTTAGCTCATTTATTTGTGTTGATCTAACCTTGATAGTTAATGTTGGATATATTTGAGATGTCATGTCTAATATGTTTCATATTTAGTTATCAGATCTTAACAAATAGGAAATATCAGTTCTTACTGGAATCAGGACTTACTGGAAGTCAGAACTTAAGGATATCAGGACTTAGATTATCAGAAGATAATATCAGAAGATGGATATCAGAACTTAAGTACTGGAGGACTAACAGTTAAGGAAGGAAGCTGATTAACAGTAGAAGATCGAGACTAATATAGAAGAAGATATGCATGAAAATAGTTAGAGGACTAGAAGAATTATATAAGATATCTGATTGATATATTTTAGGAGACAGAATTATATTCCATATCAATTAGAAGTTAGCTTGTAACTATGTACTATATAAACACAGACATAGGTTTACACTATATGTGTTACGATCATTAAGAAGATCATACGTTGTAACCTAGCAGCTCTCGTGATATTTGTTCATCACCGAGAGAGAACAGTTCTGTTGTAACAGAGTTTATTATATCGAATACATCTGTTTTCTTTTACTTGTGTTCTAAATCGATTTGATTGTATTAAACATTGTATTCAACCCCCTTCTACAGTGTTGCGTGACCTAACAAGTGGTATCAGAGCTTATCCAGTTAACACACATACAGTAAAGATCCAAACAATCATGTCTGAAAAAGAACAAACTGTTGGATTTTAATCGCAGCGGAAGCATGTAAAAGCACTTTTACACATATAAAATCCAAATAAAAGCATATAAATCGTGATTAAAACATAGGGAACGAATACTAACCTTTAATATGCGATCCAAAAGCAACGATCGGAGATCCTTAGCAGCTGCTCCTCAAACATGAAGCACTCCACCGATATCCACCAAGAAAACGACGTTAAGGAGGAGGAGGAGGTGGAGAGAATTAGGTTTTTCTAAAAATTGGGGTTAGAATAAAAATAGGGTTTATAATAGTATATTTATAGGCAAAATTTTCAACTGAAATTTTCCAATAAAATATTATTATTATTAACCCATTTATTATTCTTATTAATAATTAAAACACCTTTTAATTATTAATCCTTTTTCTAAACACTTTAGAAATAATTCTCTCTCTTGATTTAATTTCCAAAAATTAAATCCTTTAATTAATAATATTAAGAACTTTTCTTAATTAATTTATAATCAATTACATCTCATTTAATCAATTATTAAATTTGCCAATTAATTATTTATTTCATAAATAAATAATTATTAGCCATTATTAATTAATTCCTCCACCATTAAATCATTCTCTTTTTGTGGTGTGACCCTGTAGGTTCAATATTAAGCCGGTAGTAGAAATAAATAATAATAAAACTATTTTATCATTATTTATATAAATTTTCTAATTTATTAAATATGATTAATTAATTAATCACATTTATTCTACATCGTGAGGGATACTTCTCAGCATATCGCGACTATCCGGATAATACGAATTCACTACTTAGAATACCAAGAACCTATTCAGTGAATAGTTACCGTACAATAAACTCCTTCTACCCTACAATGTCCCGATTAAATACAAGGCATGGATCTCGTGTCAAGCATATCTAATTTAATCACTTGCTTACCAATTACTATGCTTAGTTCTATGCAAATTAGAAACTCCTTTCTAATTTCATTCACTCTGGCCAGAGATTCCTGAACTAGCATAAGTGGATCAACCTTGAACATTCGCTTACTTCACTGGAAGGGGTAGATCCTTTATTGATCATACACTATCTTCGTGTACAAATTCCTATACCCAGTAGAGCCCTAATAATTGTCCCTGGAGACTAAGAACTAAACCAAAGCATAGTTCAGTGTACACAAGATGACTATGATGACCTCAAGTATAAGGATACTTGTACAACTATCAATATGTGAACAACTGCTGACACGTGAGTGAACTCCATCAGTTGTTCAGCTGGGCGAGTCATGTTCAGTGAACTTATTCTATAATAAGCACCTACATACTAGCTATAGTGTCACCACACAAATGTCTATGAGAACAGACATCCTTCATAATGAAGCAAGCATAGTATGTACCGATCTCTGCGGATTATTAATTACCAGTTAGTAATCCTACGACCAGGAACTATTTAAGTTTAGAGTTATCATCTTTTAGGTCTCACTATTATGATCTCATCATAATCCATAAAAAGCTTTACTCTAAACTATGGTATATCTTATTTAAACACTTAAATAGATAAAGCCCGTAATAAAAACAAAACAAGTCTTTTATTAATATCAATGAAATCAAAACAGATTACACAGGAAGTTATTCCTAAATCCTAATATATGATTGGACTTAGGACATATTTCTTTCAATCTCCCACTTGTACTAAAGCAAATCACTCTGGTATCTAATACCCATCTAGTCTTTATGAAGATCAAAGTGACTTTCAGAAAGTAGCTTTGTGAGTGGGTCTGCTATGTTGTTATGTATGTCAACTCTATTTCAATACAATACAAGAAATATTACCGCGCTCCCACTAACCCTTTTGTAGACGCATGGTTCATCTACGTTTTTGATAAAATCAAACTCTTTGATTGTCTCATCAAAACGAACGTTCCATCTTTCGAGAAGCTTGCTTTAAACCACATATGGTTCACAGCAGCTTACACACTAGGTTTTCATTTCCCTTGGAAAGAAAACCATCTGGCCATTTGCCAGATTTCATAGTCGTAGTAAGCAGCAATCACAAGCAAAATCCGAACTGATTTTAACAGGGCTACAGGTAAAAGGTTTCATCAAAGTCAATCCATTGCCTTTGTTTGAATCCTTTTGCCAAAAGCCTGGCCTTATAGGTCTCCACCTGCCCATCTGCTCTAATCATTCTTTCGTATACCGTATACATAGATTCCATTCCGGATTTCATGGCACTTTGCCATTTCTCTGAGTCAACACTACTCATAGCCTCATTATAGGTCACAGGGTCGTCATCATCAATGATCGACAACTCATTGTCATTCTTAATGACAAGGCCATATTACCTCTCAGGTTGGCGAGACACTCTACCTGTTCTATGAATGGGCTGTTCCACAAAAGGTTGTTCAGTCAGAACAGGTGTTTCCACTTGATCCGTAGTAGTTTGTGCTTCTTGAACTTCATCAAGTTCAATTTTGCTCCCACTGTTTCCTTCAAGGATAAACTCCTTTTCCAAGAAGGTAGCATGTCTGGAGACAAACACCCGATGATCGGTGTAAAAGTAATACCCTAAAGTCTCTTTAGGATATCCCACAAAACTATATTTTACGGATCGATATTCCAGCTTATCTGGGTCAACTTTCTTGATATAAGCTGGACATCCCCAAATCTTAACGTGTTTAAGACCCGGTTTCCTTACTTTCCATATCTCATACGGAATTTGAGGAACAGATTTGGAAGGCACCTTATTCAGTAAATATGTTGAGGTTTCCAATGCATAACCCCATAGGAATACTGGAAGATTCTCATAGCTCATCATGGACCGAACTATGTCTAACAAAGTTCGATTTCTCCTTTCAGATACCAATCTGGAGGAGCCCACTGGGAGACTATACCATTTACTTTGAGATAATCTAGAAACACTCCATTAAAGTATTCACCACCTCGATCTGATCGAAGAGTTATAATACTATGTTTGGTTGTTTCTCCACTTCATACTTATACTCTTTGAACTTTTCAAAGGCTTCAGACTTGTGTTTCATCAAACACATATCCGAATCTAGATCTATCATCTATGAAAGTAATGAAGTATGAAAATCCACCCATGGCTTGCTTAGACATTGGTCCACATACATCTGTGTGTACCATTCCTAGCAAATTTGCAGTCCTCTCTCCATGTCTACTAAATGGAGACTGCAGTGCCACTATAAAGTGAGATTTTCATCATCCCATTTCTTTTATTAGTTTGTTCAATCTGAAGTAAATTATGTCACATATATACAGACCATTATTTAAAGCACCACGTCCATAAAGAATATTATCTCTAAGAATAGAACATTTAATATTCTTAATAATAAATGAAAATCCAGCCAAGTCTAACATGGGAATAGAAATAATATTCCTCACAATCGAGGGATCAAAATAACAATTATTTCAAACAATAGTCTTGCCCGTAGGCATATGTAAATGAAACGATTCTACATTTTCAGCAGCAACTCTTGCTTCATTTCCCATCAATAGAATCACCTCCTTTTCCTCAAGAGTTCTACTTCTCCTTAGTCCCTGCAACGAATTGCAGATGTGAGAACCATAGGTGGTATCTAATACCCAAGTAGAAATTTGGCTTAATGACATATTCACTTCTATCATGAACATACCTGAATCAGAAGCGGCAGTCTCACTACCCTTCTTCTTCTTCAATTCTGCAAGGTAAACCTTGCAGTTCCTCTTCCAGTACCCCACCTTGTTACAGTGAAAGCAAACAACTTTGCTCTCGGGGTCTTCAGCTTTTGGTGGAACCGGCTTTTCTTCACCTACTTTCTTCTTCTTGGAAGAGTTCCTCTTCCTTTTCTTAGGATTGGAACCTTCACCAATTAGAAGAACAGAACTCTTCTTAGGGGGAAAATTCGATTCCGCAGTCTTCAACATGTTGTGGAGTTCAGGCAGTCTGACATCCAACTTATTCATGTGAAAGTTCACAACAAACTGTGAAAAACGAACTCGGAAGCGATTGCAAGACCAAGTCTTGGCTCAACTCCCCATCCATGGAAAAACTAAGTTGTCCAAGACGTTCAATCAAATTGATCATCTTAAGTACATGGTCATTCACAGATGATCCCTCAGACATCCTACAACCGAACAACTCCTTCGATATCTCATATCGAGCTGTCCTCCCCGCCACATCATACAACTCTTGTAGATTCATGAGGATAGTGTGAGCATCCATATGCTCATGTTGCTTTTGTAGCTCAATGTTCATGGAAGCTAGCATGATGCATTGAGCAACATTTGCATCATCTATCCACTTACGATACATAACATGTTCATCATTATGCGCATCGCTAGCAGGTTCAGTAGGCTTAGGTGAGTCAATCACGTATTCCAGCTTCTCAATCCTGAGAACAATTCTCAAGTTTCGAAGCCAGTCAGCATAATTAGGACCAGTCAACTTGTGAGCATCTAGTATGCTCCTGAGTGATAGTGCAGAAGACATAACGTATAAAGTAAATCTGTAAATGATAAACACATAACAATACTTAGCAAATATTCGATTTCATTTCAAATTACTATATGAATTGGGTCTTTATTCATAAGTGGCTCCCACTAGTTTATCTAATTTATTCAACCCCCTACGTGAAAAATTAAGCATTCATAATGCTAGTGGGAATAGGGATCCTACATTCCATTACACAACCCCGGCTGTAGCACGAACCGCCATGTAATGTTCAATAGGCAGACAACTCTTGTCAATTACATCTTATGTTATTCCCTAATCAAACTTTAGCCTCTTGAATAATTGAGTCTCGGCTGTGGCACGAAAAACTCAATATTCTAAGTCAAGTCTAACCCAACATTCCGTACAGTTGAATCAGTCCCCAAAGGCCCACGGCTGTGGCACGTAACGACCTTTAGATTCTTATTCAATGTACACATCTCTATGTAATAGACAAGTATTTCTTATTTCGAAATCAAAGCCCTCGGCTGTAGCACGAACCGACAATGATTCAAAAATAAGAACTACTTTTCTATCATGTTGGAAGACTATGACCGACACAAGCCCGTTGTGTCATTGGCCAATTACTACTTGATATTATTTAATTTTAGAGAGATTATATTACGTTACAATCATAATCATATTATAAAGAGATTCTTCCTTTTAAATTAAATATTTCAAATCAATAATCAATAATCAGATGATTCCCAGATCGGGTGGAGCATTGTCAAGAGGCGTCACTTAATAACCCTTTCTTACAGATAGAAATCTGTTGTTGACAGAATCATCCTTTCTCTCATATCGAAAATTCATATTCAATTACGTGTTTCATAAACACAAGAATCTCATGATTGTATTCATAATATTATTCTTAAGGTTATGAAACAATTTCACTATACTATATTGTCTAACAAGCGCCTTATGTTCATTTAAGTTCACCTAAATCTATCATCGCATGATAAACTAAGCATATATCACATATATAAACATGAATAAACATCAAGGTAGGCATGTTACATCATCTAGCATGTAGGTCTAAGCATTATACATCTCTATGTATCACATGAAGCATTTAAAATCAATTCAAACGATCAAAAACAGCTTTAAAACACTTCTGTTAGCTATAAACAGTTCGAAACAATTTCATAAAATATCATATAATATACCATTAGAAGCGTCTCGAAAAGACGAATCCAACGGCACCAAAATCACCCAATTCTGAGCTCCCACACACCCTCACGCGCCAAAAGAAGCTTCCCAACGCGCCCCCACGCGCACACGCGCTGTCAGGCGCGTGTGTGACTGTCTTCCACGCGCACACGCGCGTCACGCGCCTCACCCCCTATGCTGACGTCAGCATGACGTCATCTGATGACGTCAGCATGACGTCATCAGCGCGTGTCTACCACGCGCCGCGCGTGGCACGCCAGCGCGTGAGCCCCACGCGCGCGTGGTCGACGCGCGGTCCTCCTTCCGGTTTTCAGTCAATCGCCGTTTTTTTTTTCTTTCTTGGTCACCGTGCCACCGTACTGTACTCTGTCTTCCGTTCCACCGCCTCAAACCAGCAGCCAACAACCAACAGTTGTATATTTACAGCCATATATATATACAACAGAATATACATATATATATACTTTTTAATTACGAATTTTAATTGCAACAACTTCAAAAATTCATAATAAAAAATCTATACATCATAAAATTATGAAAAAAATACCCAGACGATCTACAACACTTGTAGAACCCAGATCAACATTCAAAATTATTATGAGAAATGATTTCTCATCATACAAAATTAATCCATAATATAACTTGTAAAAATCATAATTAATTCATACAAGCACATAAAATTCTGAAATTTTTACCACAGATCTATATGCATATAACCTAAGCTCTGATGCCATTGTTGGATTTTAATCGCAGCGGAAGCATGTAAAAGCACTTTTACACATATAAAATCCAAATAAAAGCATATAAATCGTGATTAAAACATAGGGAACGAATACTAACCTTTAATATGCGATCCAAAAGCAACGATCGGAGATCCTTAGCAGCTGCTCCTCAAATGTGAAGCACTCCACCGGTATCCACCAAGAAAACGACGTTAAGGAGGAGGAGGAGGTGGAGAGAATTAGGTTTTTCTAAAAATTGGGGTTAGAATAAAAATAGGGTTTATAATAGTATATTTATAGGCAAAATTTTCAGCTGAAATTTTCCCATAAAATATTATTATTATTAACCCATTTATTATTCTTATTAATAATTAAAACACATTTTAATTATTAATCCTTTTTCTAAACACTTTAGAAATAATTCTCTCTCTTGGTTTAGTTTCCAAAAATTAAATCTTTTAATGAATAATATTAAGAACTTTTCTTAATTAATTTATAATCAATTAAATCTCATTTAATCAATTATTAAATTTGCCAATTAATTATTTATTTCATAAATAAATAATTATTAGCCATTATTATTTAATTCCTCCACCATTAAATCATTCTCTTTTTATGGTGTGACCCTGTAGGTTCAATATTAAGCCGGTAGTAGAAATAAATAATAATAAAACTATTTTATCATTATTTATATAAATTCTCTAATTTATTAAATATGATTAATTAATTAATCACATTTATTCTACATCGTGAGGGATACTTCTCAGCATATCGCGACTATCCGGATAATACGAATTCACTGCTTAGAATACCAAGAACCTATTCAGTGAATAGTTACCGTACAATAAACTCCTTCTACCCTACAATGTCCCGATTAAATACAAGGCATGGATCTTGTGTCAAGCCTATCTAATTTAATCACTTGCTTACCAATTACTATGCTTAGTTCTATGCAAATTAGAAACTCCTTTCTAATTTCATTCACTCTGGCCAGAGATTCCTGAACTAGCATAAGTGGATCAGCCTTGAACATTCGCTTCCTTCACTGGAAGGGGTAGATCCTTTATTGATCATACACTATCTTCGTGTACAAATTCCTATACCCAGTAGAGCCCTAATAATTGTCCCTGGAGACTAAGAACTAAACCAAAGCATAGTTCAGTGTACACAAGATGACTATGATGACCTCAAGTCTAAGGATACTTGTACAACTATCACTATGTGAACAACTGCTGACACGTGAGTGAACTCCATCAGTTGTTCAGCTAGGCGAGTCATGTTCAGTGAACTTATTCTATAATAAGCACCTACATACTAGCTATAGTGTCACCACACAAATGTCTATGAGAACAGACATCCTTCATAATGAAGCAAGCATAGTATGTACCGATCTCTGCGGATTATTAATTACCAGTTAGTAATCCTACGACCAGGAACTATTTAAGTTTAGAGTTATCATCTTTTAGGTCTCACTATTATGATCTCATCATAATCCATAAAAAGCTTTACTCTAAACTATGGTATATCTTATTTAAACACTTAAATAGATAAAGCCCGTAATAAAAACAAAACAAGTCTTTTATTAATATCAATGAAATCAAAACAGATTACACAGGAAGTTATTCCTAAATCCTAATACATGATTGGACTTAGGACATATTCCTTTCACAAACTCCAACCAAGCCCACAAAAACTAAAGAAACTCCAAAGACTCAAACCCACATTCGATATGAGACTATTAGGGTTCCCATGCTGAGACCTTCTGAGTATCCCATATGAAAAGTGAAGATGGCTATATTTCTAGAAGCTACAGATCCAAAATATCTTGACAGAATTTATGAAGGACCACATAAGCCAACCAGGCTCTCTGTTGTAGTTGCAGATCAGCCATCAAAGTTTGTACCAAAGGAAAAAAGTGAGTATACAGCAAAAGATATCTCATTGATTTCCAAGGATGCAAAGGTAAGGCATTTGTTGCATAGTGCCATTGATAATGTCATGTCAAACAGGGTAATTCAATGCAAGACTGCAAAGGAGATATGGGATGCTTTGGAAATAAGGTGTTAGGGAACTGATGTAATCAAGAAGAACAGGAGGACTATACTCACTCAAGAGTATGAGCACTTTGACTCAAAAGTTGATGAGTCATTAACTGGTTTATATGACAGATTTGTCAAACTCTTGAATAATCTGTCACTGGTGGAAAAGGAATATAATCTTGAAGATTCAAATCTTAAATTCCTTTTAGCTCTTCCTGAAAGTTGGGATTTGAAGGCTACAACAATAAGAGACAACTATGCTCTTGATGAAACTACTCTTGATGAAATTTATGGTATGCTCAAGACTCATGAACTTGAGATGGATCAAAGAAGCAAGAGACATGGAAGAAAGTCAAGGACATTTACTCTTAAAGCTGATGAGGAATCCCCCAAAGTGGTTGCCTCAAAGAAAGGCAAAGGAAAGGCTCTCATCATAAAGTCTGATTTAGATTCATCAAGTTCTGATGATGATGATGACTCAGAAACTGAAAGTCTACCAGAAGTAGATGCTGATGAAGAGATGATGAAGTTGTGTGCTCTTATGGTAAAGGGTATCACAAAGATAGCCTACAGAAAATTCAGAAGGGGAAAAAAGTTTTCCAGGAAAGGTGGAAGTTCTGATAAGAAAGGCTTCAGAAAGTCTGAAGGCAAAGGAGGAAAGTCTGACAGAGGAGATTACTCGAACGTCAAATGCTATAACTGTGGTGCGAAAGGCCACATATCTCCTGACTGCAAGAAAGGAAAAAGTAACAAAGGCAAGGCTCTTGTCACAAAGAAGAAAAGCTGGACAAACACTTCAGGTTCTGAAGATGAGGAGAACTATGCCTTGATGGCAAATGCTAATAGCAGTTCTGATGCTGTTGAGTTAAAGGGCAACAGGAAGAACATCCTAGTTCTGGATAGTGGATGTTCAGGACATATGACTGGAAATAAAGCCCTACTATCAGACTTTGTGAAGAAAGCTGACCCAGGAGCTTCTTATGGAGATGGAAACATGGGAAAAACTTTGGGATATGGCAAGATTAATCTTGAGAATGTCATCATTGAAATAGTAGCTCTTGTCTCAGGACTTAAACACAATTTGTTGAGTATAAGTCAAAACTGTGACAGAGGTTATCATGTGAATTTCTTTGAAGAACACTGTGAAGTTGTAAGCAAATCTACAGGCAAAGTGGTTCTGAAATGATACAGGCATGGTAATATTTATGAAGCCAGACTTTCAACAAGTACTGATGGTTCTGCAATCTGTCTGTTGAGTAGAGTATCAATTGAAGAAAGCTGGAATTGGCATAAAAGACTCTCTCATTTAAAATTCAACAATATAAATGAGCTCATGAAGAAAGATCTTGTGAGAGGACTGCCAAAATCAGTATTTGCTCCTGAGGACTGCCTTTGTGATTCATGTCAAAAGGCAAAATAAAGAAAATCTTCTTTCAAGAGCAAAACTGAGTCATCAATTCTTGAGCCTCATCACCTACTGCATGTTGATCTATTTGGTCCAGTTAATGTCATGTCTATTACAATGAAGAAACATGTTATGGTTATGATGGATGAGTTCACAAGGTACACTGGGGTGTACTTCTTGCACAAGAAAAGTGAAACTGCATCTACTCTAACTGATCATGTCAGACAGCTGGATAAGTTGGTCAAAAATTCTGTTAAAATCTTAAGGAGTGATAATGGCACTGAGTTCAAGAATTCAATCATGGAATAGTTCTGCAAAGAGCATGAAATCAAGCAGGAATTTTCTGCACCTAGAACTCCACAGCAAAATGGAGTTGTAGAAAGAAAGAATAGGACTCTCATTAAAGCTGCACGAACTATGCTTGAGGAAGCAAAGCTGCCTACCTACTTTTGGGTTGAAGCTGTGCAAACTGCTTGTTTTACACAGAATTCTACACTTATCAACAAGCATGGAAAAACACCATATGAGATGGTAAAGAAAAAGAAGCCAAATCTGAAATATTTTCATGTATTTGGATGCAAGTGTTTTGTTCTTAAGACTCATCCTGAATAGCTGTCAAAATTTGATCTAAAAGCCGATGAAGGAATTTTTGTTGAATATCTACTTTCTACAAAAGCCTTCAGAGTCTACAATTTAAGAACAAGGGTTGTCATGGAATCTATCAATGTGTCTTTTGATGATAAGAAGATTACTGGACTTGAAGATTTCAATGATCATGATCAGCTGAGATTTGAGAATGAAGATTTAAATTCTGATTCTGTAAATTCTGATGATTTAAATCTTGATCCTGTAAGTACTTATGGTTTAAGTTCTGATGTCATTGAAACTGTGGTAACTACTCCAAAGGAAAATGCACCTGTCCAGGGGGAGCAAGCTGAAGATCCTACCACATCTCAAGACTCTCGAGAAGCATCAGAACCTGTCACTGGTTCTTCAAGTTCTGATTCATCTAGTTCTGATGAGCCAAGTTCTGATAATCATGGAAGCTCTGATTCTTCAACTCCTGAAAAATCAAAATCAAATTATGAAGTCTCAGAGAGCATAACTACAGGGGAGCATCAGAAAATGCTGGTAGAGACAACATGGATCATGGGGGAGGATCCAGTTCTAGAGATCAACTTCCATCTGCAAGGAAGTGGACTAAAGCACATACACCTGATTTAATCATTGGAGATCCTGAAGCAGGTGTCAGAACTAGAACTGCAACTTCAAGTGAATGTCTATATCATTCCTTTCTGTCTCAGACTGAACCAAAGAAATTGGAAGAAGTTCTTCAAGATGCTGATTGGGTGCAAGCAATACAGGAAGAGTTAAATGAATTTGAAAGAAATAAAGTCTGGACCCTGGTGCCAAGACCAAAGAACAGATCTTTTGTGGGCACAAAATGGGTATTCAGAAACAAAACTGATAGTGATGGCATAATTACAAGGAATAAATCAAGACTGGTTGCAAAAGGCTACTCTCAACAGGAGGGTATTGATTATGATGAAACATTAGCACCAGTTGCTAGATTAGAAGCCATAAGGATCTTTTTGGCTTATGCTGCTCCTAAAAAGTTTAAAGTCTTTCAAATGGATGTAAAAAGTGATTTTCTCAATGGAGAATTGGAAGAAGAGGTATATGTTGAACAACCTCCAGACTTTGTAGATCCTAAATTTTCCAATCATGTCTACATGCTTGACAAAACACTTGATGGCCTGAAGCAAGCTCCAAGAGCATGGTATGAGACTTTAGCTCAATTTCTTCTGGAAAGTGGATTTCACAGAGGCACAATTGACAAGACTTTATTCTACCTCAACCATGGAAAGGACTTACTTCTGGTACAGATATATGTTGATGATATCATATTTGGTTCTAAAAATTCCAAACTATGTGAGAGGTTTGCAAAGATAATGCAGTCAAGATATCAAATGAGTATGATGGGAGAACTCAGCTATTTTCTGGGCCTTCAAGTCAAGCAGATTGAAGAAGGCACTTTTATCTGTCAATCCAAGTAAACCAGAAATTTACTGAAGAAATTTGGAATGCAAGATTGTTCAACTGCATCCACTCCCATGGCCACTGCAACCAAGTTAGATAAAGATACTGGTAAATCAGTAGATATAACTAACTACAGAGATATGATTGGCTCATTACTCTATTTAACTGCAAGTAGACCTGATATCATGTATGTTACATGTCTTTGTGCAAGATTTCAGGCAGATCCAAGAGAACCTCACTTAATAGCTGTGAAAAGAATTTTCAAGTACCTCAAGGGTACAGCTGATTTAGGATTGTGGTATCCTAGAGAATCAGATTTTAAGCTAATTGGTTACTCAGATGCAGATTTTGCAGGATGCAAAATAGACAGGAAAAGAACTAGTGGAAGCTGCCAATTTCTTGGAGGCATATTGGTTTCTTGGTTTAGCAAGAAACAGAAGTCAATTTCCACATCCACTGCAGAAGAAGAATATATTGTTGTAGGAAGCTGTTGTGCACAGATACTTTGGATGAAGAATCAGTTACTGAATTATGGGTTAGAATTTTCTAAAATCCCTATTTACTGTGATAATCAAAGTGCTATTGCTATGACAGGTAATCCAGTTCAACACTCAATGATAAAGCACATCAGCATTAGGTACCATTTCATAAGGGAACATGTGGATGAAGGTACAGTGGAATTGCATTTTGTCCCAACGGATCAACAGCTAGCAGATATCTTCACAAAACCACTATGTGAAACAACTTTTATAAGATTATTAAATGAACTTGGAATGGTTTCAGGTTCTTTCTCTAAATCTGCTTAGTTTTTATTATCATGCATCAGACTTTATGATCAGTATTTATCGATTGTATTATCTCTATGTAATATGTGCTTAATTTGAAAATTCATTAAATATTGATTGTTATCTGATGTGGATCTATATACTCTGATAAATGTTTTGAATTCTCTGTGATTATTCAATCCAGTGAGGATAACTGTGCTAGATACTGACCTAGTAGTCTTTAACATACTAGAAATCCCATGTTTGAATTAGTTGTTTATATGGAAACTCATTAACACAAACAAATTCTGATATTGAGCTTAGTCAAGTTTACTTTGTGTATCTTATTACTAAGTCACAAACTAGATTCTTGTTTCTTATCTGTCAAATTCTGATGTCAGTAAATCTTAAGGATGAACTAAGTGCTGATAAGCCTCACTTATCAAAAGAAAAGAAAAGAAAAGAAGAATAAATGTCAGGTACTCCTTTGAGATCTAGAGTAAATATGTGGAAGGGAAGACCCAAGTGCATTGCCAGTATTAAGTAATATGCATTAGAAAAGCAAAATTTTTCTTGGTGACTTTTCACATTCTCTGATTACTGGAGAAATACTCTGATAACAGCATAGATTCTGATAAGCAGTCGTGACTCACTTACACTGAGAAGCCACTATAAAAAGGAATTTTAAAAGATGCATAAAATGAGCACAAACAGTTGAGGTGGACTCTTGCATAAATTTGTTCTATAGTAGACTTCATGATTGATGACAGATTTTAAGCATTTTTCTCAGTTATGCCTTATTTCTAAGATATACTAAAGTTTATCAAACTTTAATCTCTATCTGATATTCTGCTGAATGCACACACTTTCACTCCATATGAACGATGAAAATTACTATGGTGATTAAGTTGTTTTTGACAAACAGTTAAGTGTCATTTGCACAAATTCTGAGGACAAGTTCTGATGAAAGTTTTGATGATTAAACTCTGAAGAAACAAGTCAGTATTTGTATGAAGAATTACAGAAAAAGATATTCACTTATTGAGTACAGGAGCCATGTTCTGATGACTGTTAAAATCTGATATAAGTTAAGTTCTGATATTAAATCCTGATGAAACCCTGATGCTTACGCGGCATTTTTCTTTACTTGACTTATCTGTGGTTAAAACTAAAACGGTCATATTTAAATCAGAAAATATTTGGGTAAAAATAAAAACAGTCATAATCATTATGGGTTAGTGGTTAACGTGTATGTCCTGAAAAACTACATGTGCATAGTAATTGTTAATTATTTCCCGTGCTCATTAACTCCTGCTTTATTTTTTACTGACTGTTATTATTGTACTTTGGTCTAGGGAGACGAGGCATCATTATTTCTACTCTTAAACTTCGAACAGTCCTCGCGTCCCTTGGTATTCCATTGGCTATTTAAATGACTGATCATTCATCAGTAAAATCACATCTTTTCATTTCTCTCAAACAATGGCTCATTTTAGTTGGTTTTACTGCTACGACACAAACACTGTGACCATTTTTAGAAATGGAATTCCGACTTCATATCATATCACCAACATTCCTTTCGACATCTGGATTCAACTTCCAGCCAACATTAAAAATGATTTGTTGTCTTTCCAAAGAGAAGTTCATCTCCGTATTCTTAAAGAGCAGGAGAAAATCATTCGTCTTGCTGTTCTCTTTGTTGAAAATAGGAAGAAGATTTAAATGTCATCCATCCGTATCTCTTCACCATCAGCTTTGTCAGGCTTCTTAGACTAAGGTTGTTGATGATTAAGATTCTTAGAATAGGACTATCTTGTAATTTTTGCATGTAATCGATAAATTTCATGAAATTTACTTGTTTGATATATTAATGAAATTTCCTTAATTACGAGATTTAGTCTTTGTTTCTTATATTATGTGACTGTGAATGTTCTAATTTATTAATCATTACTTCATCCATTTCAACTTTATCGTTTGATGAATGTTTTGATTCAATTATGGTCCATAATAAATTATGGTGTTTTAAGAAACAGTTGAAGCACATGTCTCTGCATCAGAACCTGTGATAGGTGAAGCTGAGAATGTTACTTCTCAGAAAGAAACAACAGCTCAAAGTTCTGATACTTTGAAAAGGAAATCTGTAAGTACTGATGATGCTGCAACAACTCCTTTTTTGGCAAGGAGATTGAAGAAAATGAGGGCAGAAAGGTACAAGGCCAAGCCTATAATTGAGGATTCAACTAAAGCTGAGGAAGGGGATCAGAAATCTCTGATCTCATCAGAACCTGTGGTAATTGAAGCTCTACCATTCCCTACTCAACCTCAGGATACTGTGTCAACACCTCATGTCTCTCCTGTTAAAGCTATAGATGATGCTAAAGAACAAACTGAAAATACTGAAATATATATTCACAATTTGAATATACCAAGTGTTCTTTATCTGGAAGCTCTATCTAAAGAAGCTCAGCAATCTCAAACTCAATTTCCAATTTTACATGCTGAGATACCATCTACATCAACCACGCCAGCTTTGGAGCTAAATTCTGATGATCAGAATTTAAATGAAGTTGTTCCTGAATCTCCAGTTGCTTCACATACTATTGTGCTACCAGAACAAAATGAATCTTGCTCAAGTTCTGATGACAGTGTTTCTACTGAGACTCAAGTTCCTATTCTGGGCAAGGAAGATTTGGTGAAGAAATTTGTTGAACAAGAAGCACATATTCCTTGGGAGGATACTCACAGAGGTGTGGAGTAGACCAAGAAGTGGAATGAATCAGTTTTTATTCCAAGTTCTAAAGTTTTGACAGAGCATATTGCAAAAGCTGATGAGTTGCTCACAAATGCTGATTTCAAGACCCAATTCAAGATCACAGCTCTGTCTACCAAATATCTTCAAGGTCTACATACTTCTACTCATGAAAAGGTTGATACACTCAAAGAACATGCTGATAAGCTAGATCTTCAAATCAAGCTTGACAAGAACAGATATATCAGACCTATTTCTGAAAAAGTTGAAGTCATTGAGAAAAATCAAGAGAGGCAACAAGCCCAACTTGCTGAGGTCCTGGCTAATCAAGCTTTTTAGAAAGCTCAATTGGATGAATTCCAATCTTTAGTTGAACTTCTTCTCTCTCTCTCTCTCTTACTTCCTGATGATGCCGAAAATGGGGAAAAGGTAGTTAAGTCCAAATACTCACCTACTCAAGAACTGAAGAAAAAGGATGACAAAAGTGATGACCAGGGAAACTCTGAAAGGAGCGGAGGTCAAGGAAAAGTTCAAGGAAAATCTTCTATACAGAACAAGTCAAGTTCTGATGCTGTGAATGTTAAAATTCCGAAGTCAAGTGCTGATAAACAAAGTCTGAAGTTAAGTTCTGATATTCTGATTCAGTCAGAAATCTGAAGACTCTCAGAAGTTTTTGCAAACTCTGAAGTTAAAGGGGAAGCAGACTACTGTTGATTACAAAGATCCTAAAATCCAGACACTTGATGAGGAGATAGCAAGAAGATTGTTTCTGAAACATAATATAGGAATGGATTTAGAAGCTCTCAAGGAGGAAGAAGCTAGATTTGCAATTGAGAAGACAAATCTTAAGTCTAAAGCTTCTGATACAAAGAAACCTCCAAGGCCCAAGGAAAAAGGCATTATGATCAAGGAAAAGTCAAATCCTGAAGATTCAAAGTGCAAGACTAGATCACAGACTGAGAGTGATCCCAAAGACAAAGGGAAAAGAAAAGTTGATGAACCAACCAAGCCACTGGAGATGAAAAATCCTCAAGTTCTGATGAAACCTGTGTGTAAAATGGTTCAAGTCACTGATGATAATCTTGTTGAAGATGAAACTGTTCAAATTCTGAAAAGAAGAAAGATAAATGAAGAATCTAAAACAACCTCTGACACTGCTCAAGTTGTTCAAAATGAAGGATAACAAGTTATAGAAGAAACATCATATTCTGATCAAGCTATCAAGACATCAACTACTGACATTGCTCAAGTTGATTTGAAGAAAATGACAATTGCTGATAAGAAGAAGCTATTATGGAAGAAAGCTACTCCGGTTGAACCAAAATACAATCTTATGATTAATCAACTCGCTACATTTGGGTTGAGAGCCAAGCAACCTAGAGATAGAGCTGGATTAGGTTCTGATGAAGAGAAGATTCAAACAGGAGTAGAAGTTACTCTAAGAGATCCTTTCATGTTGACAAACAAACCATATGAACAAATCAAACAAAAGCACCTTGACAAAGTGCTGTCTGCTCAAATTATGATAGATGATCATGATAAAGAGAATCTAAAAGAAAAATTGATCTTATTTCTCAAAGATTGAAGGACTTATAGACTAGCTGATACTGATGCGCTAAAGAAGTCTGTCAGAGAACTTCAACATATTCACTATCTTCTGGAAGTAAAAGCTGATGTTACAAGAAGATGGTCAGAATATATTTTGAAGGCTATAAGAGATCTACTCAGAATTTCTGGTACAAAGACTTCTCAGTACAGTCCAATAATTACTGAAGATGATGAAAGAGAAATTCCTATGCTGAAGAATTCTGCTAAGGTGGAAGTTATTATGAAAGGAAGATGCTTATGTTATAATGAAAACTCTTCACATCCTAAAGTTATCAGACTTGGTGATGGACTTGACAAAACATACATTCAAGCTCTCAGAACAACCATTTATCAAATTGGTGATAGTAAAGAAGAAGACTGATGCAGGTCAAAGCACAGTTAGTTGAAGTTCTGAGGAAAGCTGAAAATAAACTGGTAATTTTTT
Source organism: Apium graveolens (assembly GCF_009905375.1). Taxonomy (NCBI): domain Eukaryota; kingdom Viridiplantae; phylum Streptophyta; class Magnoliopsida; order Apiales; family Apiaceae; genus Apium; species Apium graveolens. Next base: position 31,686,399 of record NC_133647.1, read on the forward strand.
TTGTTAAGAATCATTATGGATTCAGATTGATCCAGTGATGATAGTAAAAGTTGGATGCTCCGTAAGTTGTAATTGATAGTCTTATTAAACTCTTATTGCGTTTGAATTAAATGTTTTTGATATCATCAAATATATTAACTTGTATATTCTTGCATAATTTACAAGTTGGGGGAGATTGTTGGATATATTTGAGATGTCATGTCTAATATGTTTCATGTTTAGTTCTCAAATCTTAACAAACAGGAAATATCAGTTCTTACTGGAATCAGGACTTACTGGAAGTCAGAACTTAAGGATATCAGGACTTAGATTGTCAGAAGATGGATATTAGAACTTAAGTACTTGAGGACTAACATTTAAGGAAGGAAGCTGATTAACAGTAGAAGATCGAGACTAATACAGAAGAAGATATGCATGGAAAGAGTTAGAGGACTAGAAGAATTATATAAGATATCCGATTGATATATTTTAGGAGATAAAATTATATTTCATATCAATTAGAAGTTATCTTGTAACTATGTACTATATAAATACAGACATAGGTTTACACTATATGTGTTACGATCATTAAGAAGATCATACGTTGTAACCTAGCAGCTCTCGTGATATTTGTTTATCACTGAGAGAGAACAGTTCCGTTGTAACAGAGTTTATTATATCGAATACATCTGTTTTCTGTTACTTGTGTTTTAAATCGATTTGATTGTATTAATCACTGTATTCAACTTCCTTCTACAGTATTATGTGACCTAACAGTTAAGCAAGAAGATTGTCAGATTTAAGCGCACCGCTCGTAAGAGTGTCCTTGACGGTCCTTTCCGTACCGTCAAATTTCAGGTGCCAGATCAGGTAGATGCAGTGTGAGAAAACGATGTTTGTTGGTGGGGAATGTAATAGCCGGTTCAGATACTTTTGAGTCATCTGGCGATTCCAAGTCAGAATCGTATTTTGATTTAATTTATAAAAGGGTTGTATAATATATTATTTTCTGATTGGTAGTTGTAATATTGTCTCATACTTTATCTTGTTTAGATCCTTGTAGCTTTCGGGGTTTATTTTATTTATGCTACTTTATTATATTAGTATATTAGTGTTGTGGGTTCTCATTCCTAACCCCCGAGTTTGATGGCGTCGCAAGGTGCATCGAATAGGGATACACAGGGACGTTTTCAACATTCTGGTAAAATAATTGGTCGTGTTTTTCATGAGTTTCTCCATGAAGTTTGTTTATTGGCAATAGACATGATAAAACATGATGATCCAAAATTTAAAGAAATTTCATCTCACATCCGTAACGATCGTAGATATATGCCTCATTTCAAGGTAAAAATATTGTATTTACTTTCTTTTTTTAGTTAAGAAATATAATGATTTCATTATTGTGTTTACTTATAGAATTGTATTGGTACTATTGACAACACTCACATACATGCATGTGTACCCGTAATGATCAAATACGATTCGTGGGAAGAAAAATTGTACCAACGTAAAATGTTATGGCGGCCTGTAATTTTGACATGCGTTTTACATATGTTCTAGCAGGTTGGGAAAGCACAACTCATGACGCTCATCTTTTTAATGCAGCCATTAATATGTTGAATTCTAATTTTTCAGCTCCACCACATGGCAAGATTTATCACATTAATACATTTGAAGTTATATATGTGAACTAACATTTTAATGAATGATACAGGTAAAAACAACTTGGTAGATGCATGATATCCTCAATCAATGAAATATGTTGGCCCATATAAAGCAGTTAGATATCATCTTTTTGAATTTCGGCGTGGTCAACCAGCACAAGGATAAAAAAAATATTTTATAAAACACATTCATCACTTAAAAATTGCATTGAAAGAACTTTTGGAGTTTGGAAAAAAACGGTGAAAGATTATATCAAATATACCTTCTTACTGGTTTAATGCTCAAAGGAATATCGTTATCGCAATAATGACACTGCATAATTATATTTGACTAAATTCCAGTGGAGATACAATTTTTAACGGGATTGATGCAAATCCAGACTTTGTGCCAAGAGATATTTTTTCGGATCATATACCAACATCACTAGAGTAAAGCCAAACAAATAATAGAAATTAAACTGCTTCTAGTTTGATAATGGTGTAGTTTATTTGAGTTTTTTATTGTAATTTACTTATCAAACTGTATAACATTAATTTTGTTAAAGTGGTCATCTTTTTTATTTTTGATTTTGTTAGTGACAAATCACAATAATTAACTTTAATTATGACAAAAACTAGTTAGTTTATCTTAACATGTCTCACATTGCTAAACAACATTTATACAAATTATTTACCAAACACCTATATATTTGCTTTTCGTTCTTCAACAGATTTGATACAAAATTTACCAAATAGTCGGCAACTTTTTGAAACAACACTTTTTCTAACTGCAAGTGATCAGGACCGTTAGATTCAAAAACTAAAAGAATATATACTACTCGAACTTCCAAGTTCGAACCCCGCCAACAGCAAATATTTATATTATTATATATAAAATACTAAAACTCTCAGGTTCGAACCCCACCAAGAGCAAATATTTATATCTCTTCTATATATAATAAGAGAATATGGTGATAATATTCATGAGATTAAAAAGTCTCAGTGAAATAACTAATTTACCCCTGTAATTTAAATTTATATAAAAGAGGTTGTTAGGAGAAATTGAAACCAAGTCTTTACATTCACAAGCACATCACCTTACCACTACACCACGGTGCTACTTAAGTTTTTTATTATACACATAATATGTGAGTGTCATAAATAGCGACAATTTATTTAACTTTAAACATGATTATAAAATATTTGTAGAGTTAGTTTTGAACAATTGAATTTAAGATATAAAGTTAATCATAGTACATAAACGGATAATTCCCTTATTTATTAAATAATTTTTAATTTGAAAAGTATGTCTCATACATATTTAATATATATATTTTAAATAAAAATATTATACATATAAATAATTTTTTTATATGTTGAAAAGAGATACACTTATATAAATAATATTTATGTGTACTACATATTTAGATAAGTTATAATTAGCGTATTTCGATTTATTTCGAATTCAAAATTAGAACTTGACCTATTTTTTTAAAATACTCGAAATTTGACTAAATGACATTCCCGTAAATACCACATTACTACCTGGATTTAATTTAAATTACGAGTTCGACTAGAAAATCTTACCAACAAAGAAAAGTTTTGTGATATCTTATGTTGGTAAAAATTATTATCTTTGATGTCTTTATAGAATCAAGTCAATTGATAATAAGCATCAAAATTACTAGATTCAAAATCAGAATTTTACCCATTTTGAAAAAATACTTGAAATTTGACTACATGACCCGGCCGAAATACATTATCACTATCTAGGTTTAATAAATTTAAATTACTAGCTCGACGAGAATATCTTACCAATAAGGATAAATTTTATATTATCTTATATTAATAAAAATTAATATTTTGAGGTCTTTATATGATAAAGTCAATTGATATTATATATCAAAATTACTAACTTACTGGTTTTACATTATTACATCCGAAACTTGATCCAATATTTAAATATATTCAAAATTTGACATTAGATGTCACAAACTCCGTTAAAACAACGAAGATATACTAAATCGATTTAATTATTAATTATTCACTTTAAAAAAATTAGGTTTAAAATGTCATTCAATGATGGTGAATTTATAAAGAGGTGCTCCTAAAGTCCTATTTTTTTCATTCTCGTTAGAAAAAATTAAACTACAACTATAAAGTAAAATTAATAATTTTCATTAACATGTTATTTGAAAAATGGCACGATATTTAATGCTTTTTCATAAAAAATAGTTTATTTATTACATTATTTAATTAAAGATATGTTTATATTCAAATATTTGTGAGACAAATCCTAAATTTTATATTTTTCAATTTGATATGGTTATTATAAGTAATCATATACATAAAGTCCCTATTTTTTGTGGAGTTTTAAGATCCAAAATCCTAACTTTATATTACAATTCAATCTAATAATTCAGGTTTTAAGTTTCTAATAATTTAAAAACTAAAATAATAAACTATATTATATAAACGTGTATTATGGTATTATATCATTATGTTCGGCAAGTTGAATATTTACGTGTTCTACAACGTGAATACGTATGTTTTTCAAACTAATCATGTTCTTTAAAATCATATGTTCTGCAATGTTCAACTTGTCAAATGTATGAGATTTGCAAGATATTTATTAAAATAGTGATATTTGTAAAACATAATTCACATTATAATACGTTTTAAAAAAGTTTTATACTATTTTACTTGCAGAACATATATGGACTCTCGTACTCAACTAAAAACAAGGACTCAATAGAATTGAACTTATATAAATATAAGAAATTTGAAAATTATAAAATTAAATATTTTGGAAAAAATATATTTAAAAATAGCAATAATTTTTTAAAAAAAAAAAGATTTAGTGTTGATAAATATAGTACAGCTATTTTGAATTATTTGAAAAAAGGTTAAAACTATAATATATTGTACTATTTGATTTAATCCGTGTTATGCTATCTAAATAAAAAATTAATATTAGTCGATATTTTGAAAGGATTAACAAGTTCAACTAACATTTAAAAAAAATCATCAAATTGAAAATATTTGTTGTTGGGAAGTCTAGCTTCATAGCATACTCAATTAAGAACCCATCAGGGCTTTGCAAAACCAATCCTGCTCCACTGGAGTTTGTTTTTGATGCTCCATCAAAATAGAGAACCCAATATTCTTTCTCATCCTTCTCTTTGCCCCCATTATCGACTCCCTTGTCTTGAGGTATGGCATCTTCCTGCCCCCCGACTTCTTGGTTGGGTATGGTACATTCCACCACGAAGTCAGCTAGTGCCTGGGCTTTTATTGCCGTACGTGGCTTATACTTGAGATCGAACTCTCCCAGCTCTATTGCCCACTTAATCAGTCTCCCACTTTCCTTGGGACTGTGAATGATATTTCTCAGGGGCTGATTTGTTAGTACTTCAATCTGGTGAGCTTGAAAATAAGGACGCAGCTTTCTTGAAGCCATTACCAAGGCTAAAGCGAATTTCTCAATAGTTGAATAATTCAACTCAGCACCATGCAAAATTTTGCTGACATAGTATACGGGTTTCTGGACTTTCAGTTCCTCCTTAACCAACACCGCGCTCAAGGCGTTCTCTGAAACAGCCAAGTACAAGAATAAAACTTCACTCAGAACTGGCTTGGCCAACAACGGGGCCTGTCCCATATACTTCTTTAACTCTTCAAATGCCTTCTGATTTTCCTCACTCCATACAAAGTCTTTGATGTTCTTTAGTGACTTGAAGAATGACAAGCACTTGTCTCCTGACTTGGAGATGAATCGTCCTAGCGCAGCAACCCTTCCTGTGAGCTTCTGAACATCCTTGATAGTTTTTGGTGGTTCCATGTCCAGGATCGCCTTTATTTTATCGGGGTTAGCCTCAATTCCCCTTTTTGAGACCATCAATCCCAAGAATTTTCCAGATCCTACTCCGAAAGCACACTTCGTAGGATTCAACATCATCTTGTGGTACCTCAGGACCTCAAAAGCTTCCCTCAAATGGGTTATGTGATCAGTCTTTACTAGACTCTTGACTAACATGTCATCAACATAGACTTCCATAGTCTTACAAATAAGATCCTTAAAAATTTTGTTTACCAACCTTTGATAGGTGGCTCCTGCATTCTTGAGACCAAACGCCATAACAAGATAACAATAAACACCAAAGTCAGTGATGAATGATACCTTTGGAATGTCATCCTTATGCATTTTGATCTGGTTGTATCCGCTAAATCCATCCATGAAACTCAGCATCTCATGTCCAGCAGTGGCATCAATCAAAGTATCAATTCTTGGCAGCGGAAAACAGTCTTTAGGGCATGCATCATTCAGATCTGTAAAGTCTATACACATCCTCCACTTTCCATTAGCCTTCTTCACCATTACAGGGTTTGCTAACCACTCTGGAAATTGAATCTCCTCAATGAAACCAGCCTCTAAAAGCTTTTCTACTTCCTGCTTTATAGCCTCTTGTCTTTCCGGGGCAAAATTTCTTTTCTTTTGTTTCACTGTCTTCCGGCTTGGATCCACGTTTAGCTTGTGAGTAATCAGCTCCGGGTCTATGCCTGGCATATCAGCTGCTGACCATGCAAAGACATCACTATTTTCTTGCAAAAATTCCACCAACTTCCCTCTAAGGGGCTCCTTTAATGTGGCTCCAATGAAAGTCATCCTCTCAAACTTCTCGGGGTCTAAAGGAATAGAAACCAAGTCTTCTGCTGGCTTTCCTCTCTTCTCATCATTTTCTCGGACATCCATATCTTCAATAGGAAGAACCTGCCCCCCGGCTCCATCTGCCCTCAAAGAGGCCACATAACAACTTCTAGCCATTTTTTGATCTCCTTTCTCTTCTCCAATCCCGTTCCGGGTGGGAAACTTCATGACTGAATGATAGGAAGAAGGGACTGCCTTGAAGGCATGTATTCCTGTTCTTCCCATGATGGCATTGTAGGTTGAACTAGCTTTTACCACCACAAAGTCCAACATCTGCGTTGCTTGCCTTGGTTCCGTACCTATGGTGGTTGGCAACTTGATCCTTTCCTGCACTTCTTGGGGATTCGCCCCTGGGGTGCTTTAAAGACGTTGCCTTCCATCGGCCATTGGCTCTTTGCCAGGACGCCTCCTTCTCGGGGCCACTTCATCATCCGAAGATTCGGAGTCTCTCTCAGTGTAAGGACCATAAAATTCCCGATCCTCGGGGATAGGAGCCAAACCTCGTATGTAGGGGGGCGATTGCCCTCGTGCCTCAATTCGCCCTGTATATCCACTTCCTCCAACCTCGGGGTGAAGGGGAATCCCATAAGGGGGTTAGTAGTAACAACAGTTGAGTATTCATTCCCGATGGGTCGGAAATTCACTGGTATATGTACTTGTTGAACTTGAGGATTCGTATCTTGAATAGTTGGGGGAGTTGTCCCTTGTGGCTGAGGATGAGTTGCCCCTGTCTGGGCTTCCCCTTGAGTAGATGCATAAGTTGAGTGGGGAGGAATCTCCACGGTTGACGAAATCACCTGGGTTGTCCCTGATGGTGTTCCTTCCTCCAGAGCTCTTATTGTTCTCCGTGTTCTCGCCATGGTTGTTGTTGTCGATTCCCACAGACGGCGCCAAATGTTATAGATTAAAACTAATATATATAATTGCTGTGTTTAATAATAAGGAACGTGAGCTTCGAGGCTCGATTTGACTGCTCTTGTGTTTCGTGACTCAATCTGCCTTACAAGATGCCTACGTACCTTGCTGATTGCCAAGGATCAAGTCAAAAAACGTAGTTCTGATTTGTGGGGTGAGCCCCCTTATATAGATGTTGGGAGTCCTTGAATTGGACTTGGTATAGGAGACTTGGTGGGCAAGTCTCATAATTAGAATGGACTTTGGAGTCCTAGATAGTAGGAAACTGATTCCTTATCTTTTTAGGTCCCCTTGAAGCTAATCTATAAGGATTTATATCCTTATCGGGACTCTTCTCAATAGCTGATTTTTCCCTTATTAATTAATTACGAAATTAATTAATAATCAGGGTTTTTGGGCCTTCTTTGTTCCATCAAGCCTGATCTGGATGTTAACCTTTCTGGTCTGAATGTCATATTTTCTTATTGGGCCTAGCAGCCCACACCTTGTGCAATTAATGCAGTAATAAATTATACTATCATAATTTATTTATCCCTATCAAATTTAAAAAATAATAATTTTCTTAAAAAATAAACTTATATTAATTATATTGTAAATTCTACTTTGTTGAATATTACAATTGCAGGTCTTGACCACTTTAATTATGCATTACTAATCATTTTAAATTAAGCAAGGTAATTGTAAGTTAGTAATGATTTTAGTAATAAAATATCTCATTACTACGAGTTTATTTGTCCAAAACTCAAAAAATGTACTCGACTTGCAATATACATATATGTTAAATTTTTAGTTTCTTTTTATAAATATATTGGCAATATTAGATATATTAACTTCAATCTTTTCCTTTTACACATACGATGACTACCCTGTTTGTATTTGTTTAGTAAATACAAATTACACGACACAAAGAAGAAAACATGTATTATGATTCATGAGATACATTAAAAACGTTATGAACGTTTTTAATTTTTTTACATGAAAATCATAGACACCGATAGATACTCAACTTGTATTTGATATATTTTAGACGTTATACAATATTTATCAATAAGAAAACGATCAAGGATTTTACTAATATAATTGTATGGTGTACAAAAAAATCTGGAAAATGACCCGTGTCTCGCACATGTTATTATGCTAATTATTACTTATACACTACCCAAGATTTAGGTTTGAATCCCTATGATAACAAATATTTATATTATTATTTATACATATACTAATAAAGTAATGATTCAAAAAGAAATTTATTATAATTTTAAACAATATAAAAATATTAATGAAGATCCGTGCATCGCACGGGCTGTAAAGCTATATGATATAATAAAAAATTCTACCATAGATACCTATATATATATATCGTAAAAAATAATTTAATTCAATATCCTTATATTTCTCAAAATCTGCTTAATTGTTGCGATAATATTACAACAAACTATTATAAATAAAAATAAGTTTGTAACAACATCAGAATCAATAAAATATATGTACATTTTTTTTAAAGTAAAATAAATAAATTTTAGAAAACGGTGTATTGGTTATTATAATTTACTATCTATTATATATATAATAGAGCAAATAGGGGGTTTGGATGAGACAATTTATTCAAAATTACTAATTTAGCCCTCATTAATAAATAGAAATAATTGTCAAATTTAATATCATGTATTAATTACACCTAAGTCATTATTACTCCTTATTAATAAATACAAATATTTGTCATATTTAATAACATATGTTAATTACACCTAACTCATTAATATTAATAATTAATATATGTTATCATTTATCATTGAAAATTAACAACCTATAATTAGATATCTAAAATTTATTAATAATTTCCTATATATATACTAAATTCTTATTTTTTTGAAGTCTCTATAAAAAATATATTTATTTTCAGCGAATAAAATTAATATTTTAGCTTATCTGAAAATGACAATATTAGTGTATCAAGCATTAAACCCAAGAAATATAAGTGATATTTTGTTTGTATACTAATAAAAGAGTGGGTAATGGGGGGGTTTATAATAAAGTTGAGATTCTTATTGTATGACCAAAACAAATATAAACTAACATTTGTTTGAAGATTTTGAATATATATGATGAAATATTGAAATATCAAGTTCATTGCGGTTACATCAATGTTTTACAATTGTAAGGTGAATCATTTTTCTTATATCAAGTTGTTTAATTTTTTTTCCAGAGGTATAAGTAAATGAGTTAAAAGATTCCTGTAGTGTTATAGAAATCAACAATTTTGCTAATAAATTGCTAGAAGGCAACCAAACGATATTATAGAGAAAAATCGAAGCATGCAACATTTTTGCCATTTTGGGTCAAAATCGGCGATTTTTTTGCAAAATCGGCAATTTTTCGTTCAAAATTTGACGAACCAAACATACGATTTGAGGCTCTGAAGAAAAGAAAAGTAAAAGAAATATACTCAGCATTAAGTTGGTGAAGAGAGACGATTTTAAATGAAGAAATCAGATGGCCGCCAAATGGAAACTGGAAAGATATGAGAAGAAGAAAAGAGATTTGTAAAGATGATTAAAACTCTTATTATTTTAATGAATAATGCACACAAAATAATGCTATAACTTGGTATGGATGTACAAATGATAACATGACAATTTTACACATCTCACGCACAATTATTTTACTTATATATTTTAAAAAGAATATAAAAAATATGTCTGGTTTTATTTCGATTCAAACATTTAAATAAATTCCCAATTTTCGATAAATCGCAAATCGGTAGTTCAACCGATTTAATCCAATTTTCAATTTCCATAACCATGGATCGCTGACCTAATTATTAATATATTTATCATAAAAATGATGTATATTGAAAAATGTATTCATATTGTCAACTGTACAATATTATATTCAATATGTCGACTTTCATATTCAATCATTATATTTTCTACTATGGAAAGAATTACCTCACATTCATTGTATTTTGTATCACTAATTGTACTATGTAAACAACTATAATAACTTTTTAATTAGCTCCGTAATATTTCATTGTTATGAGTTGTCTCTTATGAGTTGTAATTATTTTAGTGTGAAATTTGTGCTTTCATTCGTATTATATTTTGATCGTATATTTCGATTTCATTGCCGCATATTCAATATATTTTGATAAAAAAACATCGATCTCAATTCCATAAAATAATACTACCTCGGCCCCCCTCATTTCTTTACAGTTTTTAATATGTTTGACACACATTTTAAGACAACTATAAAGTATAATTCCATAATTTATTTTTAAAATTTTCTTGTTTTGCATAAAAATTTGAACATTATATTTTTATTTAGAAGAAAAAAATTTTGAATAAACTTTATGCAACTACATTTAATAAGAGCATTAAAGTGCGTGTCGAACCTCCGTTCCCCAATATAAAAAATTGAGGGAGACGGAGGGAGTATATTTAGTTGATCGATCTATCAAGAAGTAACATGAATATATCATCGATATTTACGATCAAAATAACATTAGTTCATGTAATATAGAATATACCCGTGCTAAAGAGCTAGTTAATTCTTAAAAAACATTTTGTAATCGAGGATATTTGTTAATACAGTTTGATAGACCCTCTTGCCTCTTGTGATCCGACCCGACCGGCGACGTACATACGTTTCCCCCAACAAATCCTAAAGCCTAATCCTAATCTTCTCAACAGGTGCAGAACAGAGAGAGAGGAGAGATTGAGAGAGAGAGAGAGGAGAGAGATTCAGAGAGAGAGAGGAGAGGATGGAATCAGCAACAGTAACAACACCCCAAAACAAAAACCCAGCTGAGACTAGTTTGATGTGGTGGCGATCAGCACCCCTGAGAGTGACGTCAGAGTTCGACAGTGAAAGCTCCTTGTGTTTCCACAAAATATCCACCAAATTAATGGACAATTTGGTCAAATTCAAGCTCAGTTTTCGTAATGACACTCAAGGACAAGTCAATGACCCGCATCTCACCTTCACTTCTAAGCATCTTTCTCTGGATTTCGACGTTGAAGAACGTAATGCGCTTGTGAAGGCCAAGTTTCAGCTCTCTCCTTCGTTGCATCTCACTGCCACTCGCGATATCAAGGTCCCAACATTTTTTAACATTTCATTCTGAGTTTTGTTTGAAACAATTAGTCACATTGTTCAGAAGACCAAAGGGGACTTGATGTTTCGGTTGATAATATACTACTGATATAGATTAAATAACCATTGTAATATTTTTTAAGACATGCATAATCTTTTACAAGTTTATATAGAAACGTGTAGACATGATTTATGCAGCACTAAAGCAAGTTGAACTACTATTATGCTCCATCACTTTTTGTGGAGGCTGGATAATAGTGAGCATTAGACTGCCTCATGGTGATAGCCCCTGAGTTAGGGCCGGGTAGGCTGGATTTGAATAAACCATAATACGATGAAAACTTTAGCCAGTGAGTATAGGTGCTGGGTTCGAATCTACCCATTTCTAGTATCATATGTTCTAGATCTTCCCCCACCGCTATTTAAAGCTCTCTTTAAGTCTTGAGTCCGGCGACTGAATGATTTATTACCTTCTAGTAAGCCCTATACACTTTCCAGATCGAGATTAATATAGTGTGCATGAGGCAGGGGATAACAAGTTTAATAGTATTTTTCAAAGAATTTAGATTCTAGTAGATGTGCATGGCCCCGGTCGTTACAAATAGCATGACATTCATTGCTCTACTTTAAAGCTTCTTTAGCTCTTATTTTGTTGCTTTGCAAGTACAAGTAAATGCAAGTAAAATAAAGTATGAGGGAGAGGAAAATATTAGTATGAACCAGGGTGTAATCCAGCCAGCAAGCTAAGTTGAACACTTCCAGGATCGAGTTCGAGTTCAATTAAATAGTCGGGGCTTGAGCTCAAACTCGACCGAGTCTCTAATTTAAGTTCAAAGCTCGGCTCGTAAAAGGTTCCAAGTGTTTAAGCTCGATTTCACCATATTCTGATGATAGCTCGAATATGAGTGGTTCGGCTCGAGTTCGACGCGATTAAAATTTTAATATATAAATATTGATCATTTATATTAAAAGATATTAATAATACGATTCACGGGTCTTAATTAATATTTATATATTTTCATTTCAATTTTATATAATTTTATTAAAATTTTATTTAAATAATTAAATCCTAAATAATGATTATATAATTATAATTTCTTTTTGTATACTTTCAAGTTAAAATTCAAATAGTATAAATAGGATATGATTGATGAGATCTTATTTATAAATAATAATTTTATAATGTAAATGTTTGTTGTTGATAAGATTCGAATATGAAAACTTGTATGTATTTTTAGAAATAATAATATAAATATTTGTTATTAACGAGATTCGAACTTGATAACTTATAAGTATTTTTATAAATAATAATATAAATGTTTGTTGCTGACGGGTTTAGTTTTAGTATTTGGATCTAACGGCTCTAATTATTTGATGAAGAAGATCCGACGGCCGTGATGGAAAGGGATAACCAAAATAAGGGTTAACCAAACTACAAATTATACCCCATTCCGATTATTATAGTATAGTATAATTATATTTTTTAAAAAAATAATAAAGACTCAATTATGTTCGTGAACCTTAAGAGCAGAGTAATTTGTACTGAATCGAATTTGAATATTTTATGAGGCGGAATTGAATAGTTCACGAACAATTTGAAGCTCTACAGATCCCGATGTAGATATGGATATTATGCTGGAGGTGCAGTTACTATCTTCATTAGTGTTGTAATTTAAGTCGTTTTATGGAGTATCAAATTAGAGCTTTTATTATTGAATTGAGCTTAAAATTTTATAAGTTAAAAGTTTGTGTTTGAGCACGCGTGTTTAAATTTAGTCAAGTTTGAGCTCGTTAACGAGCATTCAAACTTGATTCGAATTTGATATATTTAAAATTTATAGTTAATATTTGAACCTAATAGAGAGTCCAACCAATATTAGCAAGCCAAATCCATTATATTACTTAAAGAATGAAATGTTATTTTTAGAGCAAAGTTATATTTTCCTAGAGTAGATTGAACTATTTTTTTCCTTCACTAATAATATAAAGCGTCGATTCTATAATGAATTAATCAGGAAATCGTAATAATAACAAAAAATGTATTTTGAGATCGAGTCGAGTTTGAGCTAAACTTATAAAAATTCGGATTAACTATAAATGTTTCTTATTGATCCAATGCCTATTCAAACTCTAGCTAGAAATCTAGTTTAAGTCAAGATCATATGTTAGAATTGGGTTTAAGCTGGCTCGATTCAAAGTAGGACCCTAATTTTTCAGCCACATAGTAAGGGTATGTTAAAGTTACAACATAATGAACTATATGCCAAAGTATGTTTTAGATAAGTTATATATCATTGGAAATATTAGTAGAAAAGGAAACACCTCATAGTACTAGTAGCAGTGAAAAGAACAAGGGCGTTGTACAAAAGTTGGTCAATTTATAGGCTTCGTGCACCTATTTATGTGTAAGACAGGTTCCCTTTATTTTATTTTTTTGAATTTTTAGAGCAAGTAAAGTTCTAAATCTAGATAAGCTATAGCCATTGCTATAAGGCACCAAAAAGTGGTTTTTGATGATAAAATGAAACTTCATATGGAAGGCCGTATCACTGCTAAAATGATAAAAGTGGAAGGCCGTATCACTGCTAAAATGATAAAAGTGGTTAGGCCGTACTACATTTATGGCCCAAGGTAAGTGTGCATGTGGCTTTATAATCTTATATTGTTCCAAAGTCTTTTCCCTAGTACATATGGAAGGCGTATCATACAGTTACAAAGATATATTGCTTTGACTTTATACATGCAATATCTGTACTGTAAGCTGTTTAACCAGAACTTCATATTTTAAACTAGGCACAAGAAGGAGAATTGGCAATGGTTGCAGATCTTGCTAGTACAGCCTACAAGTTTGAACTGTCATCTGCTCTTCCATCTGGTGGTTTGGTGAGAATATTCTTGACAATTTTTTGATAAATATGCAAGCCTACTGTTTCTCAGTATTTGTTGTATTACACTCAAGCCCTTGTTATTTTCTACTAATTGAGCACACTTAAACACCCATTTCCCAAAAGAAGCCACAATTGCACTAGCAATATTTCGATCATGTGAATTAGGTAATGGAGCAAATTATCTTTCTGTCTTTCTTTTCACCCACTTACTATTGTCTGTTGGAACCCATTGCTTCTCCTGGTAAACCAATTGCAGCTTAGCATGGCACTGTGTTGCCTGATCCATTGGCTCCTGAATCCCGACACATGATTTCGGCCTGGACTCCTAGTTTCTGACTAGAAGATGATTTGTCAAAAAGCCTGAACAACCATGTTCAGCTGTTAAAAACCTATCATGACTTGCTCGTAGATATTAAAATTATTTGCATTGGGTATAATCACTTCTATTATTTGTTGTTAACTATATTCTTTTTGCTGCAACCTATGCAAACATTTACTATGTGGTGCCGGTGATGCATATCCAAGGCTGAATTTGCATGCACTGTTTTTTATGCATGACTATTTTGTTAACAACATTGTCTTTATTTCTGATTCCCTTATATCCTTCTCTTGTACTTCTGTAGCCAAGAGCAACTTTAAAATTCCCCCTAGGTGAAGTTTCATTGGAAGAGAAGGAAGAAGATGAAGATAATATGAAGAAAATGTTATCGATAAATGGAACTCTTAAGGGTCAGCTTCTGAGTGGAATTTGCACTGCATCATACCGGGATGAGAACTTGAATATGAGATACTTATATAAGGTCTATCTAGCAATTATTCATCAATTTTAATTTTTTGAAGTTAAAAATGTTGTTGTTGTTAAACCTTTATATTTTACTCAGAGCCATTGTGTTGTTTCTGCAACTTCATGATGGACTTTTTTTAAGATTTTGGATTGTATGTCTTCCAGTTGGTATCTGTTTCTTTTGTTTGAATATGTAGCTAAAAAATCAAAATTTTCAGGATGAACTGATGTCCTTCACTCCAAGCGTTTCTCTCCCTTCAAACGCACTCTCAGTCGCATTCAAACGCCGTTATAGTCCTTCAGACAAGTTGAGGTATGCTATCTTTTCTATTCCTTTCGCAATATAAAATTGACATGCTCCTTCCTATAACAATATTGCAAAATTTTAAAATTTTGATATTGCATTCAAGGTAACACGCAGCAGTTTGTTGAACTCTTTTATTACAATTATCTTAGTAAATACAATTGAAGTTATAAGCATAAAAGTTATCTTTACCAGCATGCTCCTTCCTATAATAATGCAAATATTAAACTCCGATTTTGCTTTTTAAAGTAACACCCAACTTTTAAATAAACTCTTTTATGCGGTGCCTAAATCTAGTAGTTTTTTTGAGTTTGCTTCTATATGCAACCATGTCATTTAGTATATTGGCAATCTGCAACAAGGAGACAAGGGGTCGATTTTTACAACTTCAAATGGCGGTCAAAGGTTGACGGAACAAACACATCACTAGCGTATGAAGATGAAAAGATGAGGCTGAGAGAATAATTGTTCAAAGTGGGAGATGGTGATTAAATAAATAGACCATTTAAATATTTTTGCTGGATAACCTTTGAAGTACTTTGTGCTAGCATAGTAATCATTTAATTTGGGTAGAACAAATACCTGGAGTCAGGTTTTTGAGAACGATAGGAGTGGAGCAAAAGAAAGCTTCTTAAGGAACTATTTGGGTGTAGGATTTCAAAAAGGGTTATCCATTGAACAGGATAAAGCTTTTTAGAGGCATGCTTTTTAATATTTCCTCAGTTAATATAGCATAAGATGATCCCTTTTAGGTATGCATCAAATTTCAGTTTCCTATATCTCATGCTTCCTCTTGCTTCTGCAAAACCTTCATGGCTAAAGGAAGAAGGGGTGATATAAAAGAAAAAATGAAGAGGAAATAGATCTGTCATCTAAGGAAGGAGAAAATTATTAACATGGACTGGGAGTCCATTATGGTATAAATAGGCGGCTGGGAAAGTAACTTAGAGTTTAAGCAAGAAAGCTAGAAGGAAGGGAGAGTACCTCTCCAGTCTCCACTTTTGGCATTATTGTAACATATAAAAACGCATGCCATCAAAGTGTAATATTTAAAATAAAGCACTCAAGTACTCAACTGCTATACTATAA
The DNA here is from genome assembly GCF_009905375.1 of Apium graveolens. NCBI lineage: Eukaryota > Viridiplantae > Streptophyta > Magnoliopsida > Apiales > Apiaceae > Apium > Apium graveolens. Next base: position 31,702,801 of record NC_133647.1, read on the forward strand.
TATTACAACTTATTTTTGGAATTGATTATTGTTTCTTGTTTATGATGATACTAAGCTATGAGACTACCATTATAGTTTAACCAAGCTATTATAACAATTCCTTTACAGTTATTTCTACAACTTCAATTCGAACGTCTGGAGTGTTGTATACAAGCACAAAGTGGGCAAGGACTATAAATTCAAAGCTGGTTATGATTCCGAGGTTCAACTTGGCTGGGCATCATTTTGGGTAATTTTTCTCTTTTTATTTTTAATTTTTGTTATGAAAACTTAAGCATGCAGTACAAGTCCAAGCCCATGAGGCATGGTTTTGGAAATCTTGCAGATTATGGAAAGCTCAAAACTTTGTTATTTCCTAAAGTAAATGTAGGCCATACTTTAATAGAATGCTAAGAATTTAGATAATGTGATTAATGTATTCCCTATCTTATCCGATTAGGTGATATCTTATGTAGATATAGATCCGATTTGAAAAAAAGTTTCGCCACCTTGTAAATTCAAATTGTCCATTTCCTTTTGGTGACGGAGATTGCTGCACATAACAACTAACAAGTTTAAGCCTAATTATGATTTTTTTTATTAGTTGTGTAGTTTATAATGTAGTCTCATATTTAATATATCTGGTTAGATGATGTTTGAGATTGATATTGATCAACTAGGAACAAGTTTCGGCTCTCTTTTATAGATACTGGTAGAATTTAATTAATCGGTTTGTCTATCATGTGCCACAAAGGCACATGTTAAGCTGCAGTTAGAACTATTTGTAGGTTTACGGTTTTACTTTTTGAGTGTACACTTTTGTAACATATTTAAAATTTATATGTTCAACAATTAATAAAGCAAATGATCTTGTCTATTTTTCTAAGAACTTTAATTTTCACTTCATAAATGTTATTAAAATAATACTGTATTATGTAATCACAATATATAATTTATATATACGAATTATTCAAATCTGAGAAAAAGCGATATTTTACTACAGGAAGTTTAACTAATTAACCGAAAACTTACCTGATGAGGTATCTTAATCTGTGCCTTAGTAGCACAGGATAGACAAACCCTTAAATAATTTACTCAAAGTTAAATTAATTATACTGATATAATTTTTGGGAAAATAGTTGGATACTTTGATATACTGTAGCTTATTATGAAGTGAAGTCTAATAACTAAATAGACTATAATGAATATTTTTGGTTAGGGTAGAAGAATAAAGAAAAGACGTGTTCCTTGTGAAGGTAGGTTAGTGTAAAGAAGTAGATATCGACTAGACTGGTATCTAAAATATTACTGTTATGTAGGAGATGTAATTTCTATAATAATCATGCTTTAATATTGAAATTAAGTTTTTTCCTCTGTTATGGCTAATGGGTTACAATCAAAATAAAAAGCACCCCCCTTTCCAGAATCTCAGTGAGTGGTTCTGTGGTTACATCACGTTAGGAGTTAGAGTTAGGACTGCTTGATTTCTTTTCATTCTTTTTTTCCATAAGTTCCTATGTTCACTACATTTCCTGCATCATTTTGGTATTGTATCCAGAAATTAAGACTCTTTCACGAAAGTGGTAGAGGTATAATCTTAGGGCATGAACAAAGTCCAAGATTTGATCTTAATCAATTTAAAACATGTTTAAAAAAGTCAAAGCACCAGTTAGGCAGATCACATCAAGTTTCACATATCTGATTCCTCTTAAATTTCACTGGTTTATTAATTTAATTTGATATATAATTTATATATATATGTATACAGATTTTTATGTATGTATGTATGTATGTAATATGTTATAACAGTAAATTTCATATCATTTTGAATCATTGCAATAATTACTTGATTATCATTTATAAAGATTTTGCCCTGTTTATCTCTTTTTAAAACTTAAAACCCCGTGTTCTATCACTTGGTCTATGTATTTTCTAGCCTTTCTGAAACATGTCCTGCATCACCTACCGTCTTTAGTCACTGTCGATTTTAATATTCTCTCGGTGGATCATCCAAACCCCAAAAGCCCTTCCACGACGCAGTATCAATTTACCATGTAGTTAGATACTGTTTATAAGCATCATTTTCCATTATAGTTTCTAAATGTTTCTTCTTCTTTATGTGTGTGTTTTATTTTTGGATCAAGTGCAGTTATGTTCGTGCAAGTGTATGTCGTGTGTGTTTCTATCTTAGTTCTGGTTCAAGTCAGGCAGAAATCTTCTAACAACTGACTCTTATGCATATATGTAAAATGTAATCGAGGTCTAAAATCATTGCTGTAGGTTGGGGATGAAGCTGGTAAAGCAAAAGCAGCCCCAAAGAAGATGAAATTTCAGTTAATGCTTCAAGTGCCTCGGGATGATATCAAAACGTCAACCTTAATGTTCCGATTAAAAAAGAGATGGGACTTTTGAGTAGGTTTGCAGTTAACTTCATTCTCAAGTCACTTAGGCCATCTCCAACAGTTGTGATCCAAAAATCCAAATTTGGATCACCAACTGATCCAAATTTCTGACCAAATCCAACAGCGTGATCCAAATATTTGATCCAAATTACTTTTTACATATAATAATATATAAATATCATATTAAGCAATTTTATCCTAAATTTATCATTTAATCATTATTAACAATTTATATAACATTTCATAAATTAATCAAATAAAAAAAAATTAATACACATAAAAATATTAAAATTGTGCACTTAATTCACGAAAAACACATTTATTGCAATAATTAACATACAAAATATCATTAATACACACTAATTTTCCGACTTAGTATATTCTTCCCACAAATGCTCAATTAATGCATTTTTAAGTGCAATGTATTTCTATTTATTATTTTTAATGAAATTGTGTTTTCTCATTATTTAAGTTTTATTTTAAAAATAATTTTTGCTAATTATTAATTATATTCTATTAAATTAAATAATTAAAAAAATCAAAAATCAATTTAAAATCTCATAAACTACAAATAACAAAATCATTATTTTATATTAAATCAAGTGATCCAAATTTGGATCAGTCGATTCGATTGTTTTCCAAGAATGTTGGAACACCTCACTTGGATCACTACTGTTCACTGATCCAAATTTGGATCACTGTTGTAATGGAATTTGGAGTAATCTGCCCCAAATTTGGATTTTTGGATTACCGTTGGATTTGCCCTAATCTTATATAGGGTAGAGATCAAATTCAAACCATTTTATAAATAAAACCTAGAACTACACACATACATTCACTAAGATGAAATTGATCAAGATTTAATAGAAATTTTAAATATTAATATAATGCATTCTGTATGTATGAACTTACATACACATCAAAAGTACATTCTTGTACATGTCAGGTGCCGATGGTTTTTAATTTTTGATTGAAAAAATATGAAAAAAATCAAATAACCTGTAGATAAGCATGATTGTTCCTAACTATTATTCATTAACTGATAAGTAATCAACTGTGCAATACTAGTGGAGAACTTTGGTAGGAGATATAGAACATTTACTAGGATAATGAAACAAAACATCAAATTTTCCTGTTCTAATCTATAGAGCACTGACTTTGTACTAATATACTAAAATCAGAACATTTTGCAGGACAGGAGAAGAGTCCTTGGAAGAGTGTTAAAAGGAAGAGGAAATTGAGCACAAGAGTGTTACATAGACTATGGAGCAAGCAGAGTCGCAAGAATTAATGTTACAAATGATGAGCAAGAAAACAAAATGGATGTTGTTCTGTAGTATCCCGGTTGTATCCTTCGTACTGTAAATGTTTTGTATCTACTACCAATATTCTATATCTATAGTAATACAATGTAGTTTGGTAATTTGGTTGTCTAAATTTCAAAAAGCCTGCATTGATCGTGGTAGATTAATTCTGTCATGTTTTTTTGGACTATTTTGGCCCTGTGCTGTACAAATATAGACATGTACTGTAGGATAGACTGTTGGATTTAATTTTAAGCATTCGATTAATATATTTTTTTCCGGTAAGCCAAAGATTTATTAATAAAATTGCCAAATGGCACTTACAAAGCAAGCAGCTGAGAACTAAGAGAAATAGCCAATAGGACAAGGGACCCTGGTTAAGACATGAACCCAAGTAGGGATCTCAAGTACTAGAGATTAGCTACAAGAAACATTGTCAAGATCCAATATTTCACTCAGTCTGTCAAATGGCCCGGGCATATAAACCAAACCCTTACAATGATTAAAACCAAACTCTACAAGAAACATAGATGCACTGTTCCTAGTTGAAAAGATAGAAGAGTTCTAATAGATAGCTCCTGGGTTGCATACCATCTTTGAAAACCTTCCATGCGGCCCCATCACACCTCAGAAGAAAGAACCTTGATGATCTCTAGCCACCAAATCAATGCCTGGTTCTGTTGCCGTTTAGACGAGCATCATCATCAATGACCCCATGTATATTGATCTTAACTACTCCCAACTCTGGAGAAAACCGCAGATGATCAGCTGCCATTTGTGCAATGAAAATGAACTCAAGATGGCAATATATAAGGGACTAAAAAGTCGAATGAAACGTTTTTGAAATATTACATATAATCGAATGATCAAACTGTGTCACCTTGTTATCTCAGAAGGATCTTATTTTTCTGATGCCAACTCAGCTCAATACAACTTCTTGCCATGCACCTTCCCATGCAACATCTACCAAATCCACCTCTGCAACTGCAAGCCCATTTGAAAGATCTGATTTTGATAAGAACTAACATATTCCCTCTACTTATATTTTCCTGTCCCGAAAGGATTTGTTCATTTCTTGCCAGCCAAATAGTCCACATCACATTAGCACAACTGAGACCCATGACTTCTCATGCACTTTTTAGATTGCTCCTCTTGCATAGACACAAAATATCACTCAATGAAAAACATGCAAAATTATTCATTAATACATCCACTTCCCCCCATTCACTACTCAACTTCCAGCTCCAGGTGGCCAAATTTTATTCCATATCCTGTTTGAAGTTACTTCCTGATCAAGTAAAAACTCATAGCAATCACTAACCCTTGTATTGTTTTGTTTCCCACTTACATTCCATATTCACCATTAGATAAAGGACATATTTTCAATCAAATCTTGCAACTGATTCACACATTCCTCCTTCCCATGCTCTCAGTGCTCTACTCCATCTTGGATTACTGGCCAGTAGCGTTTCATAAATGTAGAAATTCTACAACCATACTGTCTTTGTGGAATTCTAATTTAAGGAAGTTAGCTGTATATTATATAGATATTATGTGTGCGTAGCTGTAAATTAAGAATGGTTGTTACGTGAATCAGTTCCCTGATTTAGTGTAATTTAGACAGACAGATCACTGATTTTCAGGATCTAAATTGATCCCATTCTTTATGTAAATATTCTGATTCTTACTGAAATGAAAAGCCAAGCTTTCTCCAAAACTTCATGGTATCAGAGCTTGAAGTATTACCCTAATTCAGCAGCTACAATTCCTTTCCAGTAGCTTGCATCTTTTAATCTTTTTACCTAATAAAGAAATATCCTCATCATCAACCATTGACCTTCCTTCCAGCCACAGTCATATTGTCACTTCGCCCACGGCAGACAACACTATTCTTCCTGTGACCAACCACAAACTAATTAGTCATAATTATCTTCAGTGGTCTAAGTCTGTTATGATGTTCGTTAGTGGCAAGGGCCGTGATGACTATCTCGCAGGGGTTGCGAAAACTCCCAACAAATCAGATCCCACCTTCAAAGTGTGGTGTTCTGAAAACAAAATGGTCATGTCATGGTTGATCAACTCCATGTCTACTGAAATTGGTGAAAACTTTCTCCTGTATTCCATAACCCAAGAAATCTGGGAGGCGGCTCGTGATACCTTCTCTAGCGGTGAGAATACTTCAGAGTTATTTCACATAGAGAGTGTGACGCCCTTAATCTCGGGGTTAGGAAATGAGGACCCACACACCATTAATCTACTAATTAAATAAGCATAAACCCCGATTAGCTACTAACAGGATCGAACTGGATAAAGTATGAGACGAGATTGCAACTACCAATTGTAAAATATAACTTACAACCCCAAAATAATATTAAATAAACATAATCGATCCCGACTTGGAACCGACAGATAACCCAATCTATCTTAACAACTCTCTGGCTAATCGCTTGCTCGCTCAAAAACTTTACTACCTGCTCTGGCAACCGGAAGCCCTCAACACGATAGGGACCACCAGGTACGCTCTTACGAGCAGTGCGCCTAAGCCTGGCCATCTTCTTACTTAACTGCCATGGTTAGATTAAAACAAAACATATGAGTATAAAATTTAGCAAGTAACTATTAAAGCAGTTCTACGATATAAAATCCACAATATACTTTACCAATCTCAGGGCATTCTACTTTATCAGTTCTAGGTGGCAGGTTTCAATCTTTCGGGTTAAGAAAGGGTTATGAAGGAAAATTTGGGGCTTTCAAGGAACAAGGCTCAAAGCAGGGTGAAAGCCAACATTCATCACAAATCATTAAAGGATCAAAACAGATCTTTCAAAAAGGAAAGCGACAATCTTTTCATTATATGGAATCAATTATATGATCAACATAATAAAAATCAGGGTTCACGAGTTATAAGCTCCACAATATCACAATCAACTCTTTTCAAAGCAGTATAAACCATTTTTATTTTCAAAGAATCAATTACTGAGTAGGAAATTTCAATTCCTTTTTAAAATAACCAATATGGAACCCTTGATTGGACCACTTTATCTTTCATTTCATTATAATATGGGTGATCAGCCCGTATCGACCTCCATCCGGTCTTTAAGGTACCAAATGGCATAATTTCAGCCTTAAACTGGACTAGCCCCGCTAGCCTCTTACAATGACTGGACTAGTCCCACTAGCCTCTTACGTCCAATCCAATCCATCAGGAATTCGTTTGGAAAACCTTGAGTTGGAAAAAGTAGGTTTTCTAAATTCATTTTATCATTACCAAAAATATGAAATTATTCGGATTCTTTCAAGTCGAAACTCATTCTTAAATCCAATTTCAAGAAATCAAAGTTAAGGAAATGAATCAAGGATAAGCAAGGTGCAATTCTAGGGATCTTGAATCAATGATAACAAGGTACTTAAATTAGAAGGATCAAAACTGTTTCAAGGATCAATAGGGAATATGGTGAATCAAGGATTGTAGCATCATTACAAGAGGTTCTTAAAGGTACTTATAGGGTGTTAGATATATTTGATAATATCATGTCTAATATGATTTATGTTTAGTTTTCAGATCTTACTTAACAGGACAAATCAGTACTTAACTGGGAATCAGTACTTATACTGGAAGTCAGGACTTAAGGATATCAGTACATATATTATCAGAAGATAATCATCAGAAGATGGATATCAGAACTTAAGTGCTGAAGGACGTTCAAGATAAGGACAGTAGCTGATTAAAGGAAAGAAAATCGAGATAAACATAAGAAAAGATATGCATGAAGAAGGAATTCTATGAAGAATAGAATACTTGGAAGAAAAGATATCTGATTGATATATTTTAGGAAGCAGAATTATATTCCATATCAATTAGCAATTATCTTGTAACTGTGTAGTATATAAACACATACATAGGGTTTACACTATAAGTGTTATCATATTCGAGAAGATTATTCATTGTAACCCTAGCAGCTCTCGTGATATTTGTTCATCACTGAGAGGTAACAGTTCCATACTGTAACAGAGTTTATTGTTTCAATAAAGTTTGTTTTTAGTTACTTGAAATATTAAAAGTTCGATTTGATTGTATTTTACACTGTATTCACCCCCTCTACAGTGTGTGTGACCTAACAAGTGGTATCAGAGCATATCTGTTAACACACATACAGTTAAAGATCCAAACACAATCATGTCTGACACAGAAACTCCAACTAAGCCTATCAAAACTGAAGAACCTCCAAAGACACAAATTCAAAGTCGGTATGAAACCATCAGAGTTCCCATACTGAGACCATCTGAATATGCCATATGGAAGGTGAGGATGACCATGTTTCTGGAAGCTACAGATCCAGAATATCTTGATAGAATCAAGGAAGGGCCTCACAAACCAACCAAGCTCACTGTTGCAGTTGCAGGTGAAGCAGCAAAGACCGTACCAAAGGAAAAGAGTGATTATACTGCTGAAGATATCGCATCAATTGCTAAGGATGCTAAGGTACGACACTTACTGCATAGTGCCATTGATAATGTAATGTCAAATAGGGTAATTAACTGCAAGACTGCTAAGGAGATATGGGATGCTCTGGAAACAAGGTGTCAGGGAACTGATACAATTAAGAAGAACAGGAAGACAATACTCACTCAAGAGTATGCACACTTTGACTCAAAGGCTAATGAATCATTGACTGATTTATATGATAGATTTGTCAAACTTTTGAATGATCTGTCACTGGTTAATAAGGAGTATGATCTTGAAGATTCAAACCTTAAATTCCTGTTAGCTCTTCCTGAATGTTGGGATTTGAAGGCAACAACAATAAGAGACAATTACAATCTTGATGAAACAACTCTTGATGAAATTTATGAAATGCTCAAGACTCATGAACTTGAGATGGAACAAAGAAGCAAGAGGAAATGAGGAAAGTCAAGGACAGTTGCTCTTAAGGCTGAAGAAGAATCCCCCAAGGCAGCTACCTCAAGGAAAGACAAGGGTAAAGCTCTTTTCACAAAGTCTGATACTGAGTCATCAAGTTCTGAAAGTGATGATGACTCAGATTCTGAAAGCTTGCCTGAGACTGATGCTAATGAGGAGATGATGAAGCTGTGTGCTCTTATGGTGAAAGGGATCACAAAGATTACATACAGGAAGTTCAGGAAGGGAAAGAAGTTTTCCGGGAAAGGCATAAGTTCTGATAAGAAGAATGTCAGAAGGTCTGAAGGCAGAGGAGGAAAGTCTGATAGAGGAGATTATACCAATGTCAAATGCTATAACTGTGGTGAGAAAGGCCACATATCTCCTGATTGCAAGAAGGTAAAGGGTGACAAATGCAAGACTCTTGTCACAAAGCAGAAAAGCTGGACAGACACCTCAGACTCTGAAAGTGAGGAGAACTATGCGTTGATGGCAAATGCTGATAAAGAAAGTGCTGAGAGCAGTTCTGAAGCTGCTGAAACAAAGGTACCTCAGACTACTTATGCTTTTCATACTGATGATATTAATGAGTTGAGAAGATATCTTAAAACCATGTTTTTTAGTTATAGAGATCAAACTTTAACATGTGAAAGATTAACTTCTGAAAATCTTGCTTTTAAGAAAAGAAATGATTTCTTAGAAAAAGAGTTAGTTATGTTCCATCAAACTCAGAAGGATAGAGATGATGCTTTTTATGTTAGGGATGAAGTGCTAAAAATGAATGAATCTCTAAAAACTGAGTTAGAAAAGGAAAGAGATAATCAGGACCTGGACTAACTCTGGCAGAACAACTCAAAATTTGCTAAGTAGTGAAAATTGGAAAGAGGGCTTAGGTTATGGAGAGGATAAGAATGATAAAGGAACTGTAGAAATTAAGCCTGTTGTTAAGCAAAAGCCAAAGTTAAAACCTGTTAAGTTTGTAACTGTAAAGTCTGATAATGATAAATCAGAAGTTAGAGAGGGATTAACTTCTGACAAACTAAAACAGGAAAAGACAGCTGAAGTAAACATAGGCTTAATGACTAAGAAGCAGCTTAAGCATAAGCTGAAAGATGTTAAGAATGTAAACAAGGTAAAATCACCTAGGAAAAATAGGAATGGAAAGGAAGGTGTGAATAAAAGCAATGATAATAAACCTGTTCCTAATGCTCCTAGGAAAACATGTCATAACTGTGGAAGTTCTAACCATCTGGCTTCTTTTTGCAGGAAGAATAAGAACATTAACTCCTTACCTTCAAAATCAGGAGTTAAGAGTCAGTCTGTTAGATATAAACCATAAAATCCTTGTTTTCATTGTGGTAGTTTATGGCATTCCATTTATACTTGTAAGGAATATCATAGTTTGTACTATGATTATTATCAATTAAAACCTTCTTTGAAGAAAGTTTCCATTGTTCCTTCTAGTGTAAATTCTGATTCAAAGTCTGATATTGTAAGTTCTGATAAGAAAAATGTTAACATAAACTCTGATGCTAAATCCGCTGTAAATGTTAACAAACTTGATAAGGCCAAAGGATCCAAGCAAGTCTGGGTCCTTAAAACTAATCATTAGTGGTCTTTGTGATTGCAGGGCAACAGGAAAAAAAGTATAGTTCTGGACAGTGGATGTTCAGGACATATGACTGGAAATAAAGCCCTGCTATTAGACTTTGTTAAAAAAGCTGGCCCAAGTGTTTCTTATGGAGATGGCAACATTGGAAAAATATTGGGATATGGCAATATCAATATAGGGAATGTCATCATTAAAGATGTAGCTCTGTTCTCAGGACTTAAACATAATCTGCTGAGTATAAGTCAAATCTGTGACAGAGGTTATCATGTTGATTTCTTTGAAGAACACTGTGAAGTTGTGAGTAAACCCAAAGGCAAAGTTGTTCTAAAAGGGTACAGGCGTGATAACATTTATGAAGCTAAGCTTTCAACAAGTACTGAGGGTTCTGCAATCTGTCTGATGAGTAGAGCATCAATTGAAGAAAGCTGGAATTGGCACAAGAAACTCTCTCATTTAAATTTCAATAATATAAATGATCTAGTCAAGAAAGATCTTGTGAGAGGACTGCCAAAGTCAGTATTTGCTCCTGATGGCCTTTGTGATTCTTGTCAGAAGGCCAAACAAATAAAATCTTCATTCAAGAGCAAGACTGAATCATCAATTCTTGAGCCTTATCATCTACTACATGTGGATCTATTCGGTTCAGTGAATGTCATGTCTATAGCAAAGAAGAAATATGCATTGGTCATAGTGGATGAGTTCACCATATACACATGGGTGTATTTCTTGCACACAAAAAGTGAAACAGCATCTATCCTGATTGATCATGTCAAACATCTGGATAAATTGGTCAAAGATTCTGTGAAAACCATAAGGAGTGATAATGGCACTGAGTTCAAGAATTTGATAATGGAAGAGTTCTGCAAAAACCATGGAATTAAGCAGGAATTTTCTGCTCCTGGAACTCCACAGCAAAATGGAGTTGTTGAAAGGAAGAATAGAACTCTCATTGAAGCTGCACGTACAATGCTTGAAGAAGCAAAGCTTTCAACCTATTTCTGGGCTGAAGCTGTGCAGACTGCTTGTTTTACTCAAAATGCAACACTCATTAACAAGCAAGGAAAAACACCATATGAGATGGTGAAGAAAAAGAAGCCAAATCTGAAGTACTTTCATGTATTTGGATGCAAGTGTTTTGTTCTCAAGACTCATCCTGAACAACTATCTAAATTTGATCTAAAAGCTGATGAAGGAATCTTTGTTGGATATCCACTTTCCACAAAAACCTTCAGAGTCTATAATTTGAGAATAAGAGTGGTCATGGAATCTATCAATGTCTCTTTTGATGACAAGAAAATTACTGGTCTTGAAGATTTTATTGACCATGATCAGCTGAGATTTGAAAATGAAGACTCAAATTCTGATACTGAAAATCCTGACAGTCTAAGTCCTGATACTGTAAACTCTGATGGATTAAACTCTGATGTTATTGAAACTGTGGTGACTACGCCAAAGGAAGATGCACCTATGCAGGGGGAGCATACTCAAGATCTTACCACATCTCAAGAAGCATCAGAACATACATCTGACTCTTCAAGTTCAGATTCGTCAAGTTCTGATAAGCCAAGTTCTGATAGTGCTGAAAATCTAAATTCTGAAGAATCCAACTCAGAGAGCATAATTTCAGGGGGAGCATCAGAAAATGAAATTGAAGACAACATGGATCATGGGGGAGCATCCAGTTCTAGAGAAAACCTTCCATCTGCAAGGAAGTGGACTAAATCACATACACCTGATTTGATAATTGGAAATCCTGATGCAGGTGTTAGAACTAGAACAGGTACTTCAAATGAATGTCTTTATAATTCTTTTCTCTCTCAGACTGAGCCAAAGAAAGTAGAAGAAGCTCTTCAAGATGCTGATTGGGTGCAAGCAATGCAGGAAGAGTTAAATGAATTTGAAAGAAACAAAGTCTGGACCCTAGTGCCAAGACCAAAGAATAGATCTGTTGTTGGTACAAAGTGGGTATTCAGAAACAAAACTGACAGTGATGGCATAATTATAAGGAATAAGACAAGGCTGGTTGCAAAAGGATATTCTCAACAGGAGGGAATTGATTATGATGAAACATTTGCACCAGTTGTTAGGTTAGAAGCCATAAGGATATTTTTGGCTTATGCTGCTCACAAAAAGTTTACTGTCTTTCAAATGGATATGAAAAGTGCTTTTCTCAATGGAGAATTGGAGGAGGAAGTATATGTTGAACAACCTCCAGGCTTTGTAGATTCCAAACATCCAGATTATGTCTACAGGCTTGATAAAGCACTTTATGGACTTAAGCAAGCTCCTAGAGCATGGTATGAGACTTTAGCTCAGTTTCTTCTGGAAAGTGGATTCAACAGAGGAACAATAGACAAAACACTGTTCTACCTCAACCATGGAAAGGACTTACTTCTAGTCCAGATTTATGTTGATGATATCATTTTTGGGTCTACAAATGACAGACTTTGCAAGAAATTTTCCAAACTGATGCAGTTAAGGTATCAGATGAGTATGATGGGGGAACTTAGCTATTTTCTGGGCCTTCAAGTCAAGCAAAATGAAGAAGGCACTTTTATTTATCAAACTAAGTACACCAGAAACTTGCTGAAGAAATTTGGAATGCAAGATTGTTCAAGTGCATCCACTCCCATGGCCACTGCAACAAAACTGAATATGGATACTGGTAAATCGGTAGATATTACTGATTACAGAGTTATGATTGGCTCTCTACTCTATCTAACTGCTAGTAGACCTGATATCATGTATGCTACCTGTCTTTGTGCAAGATTTCAAGCAGATCCAAGAGAACCTCATTTAACAGCTGTGAAAAGAATTTTCAAGTATCTTAAGGGAACAGCTGATCTGGGATTGTGGTATCCCAGAGAATCAGATTTTAAACTAATAGATTACTCAGATGCAGATTTTGCAGGTTGCAAAATTGACAGGAAAAGCACAAGTGGAAGCTGCCAATTTCTTGGAGGCAGATTGGTTTCTTGGTTTAGCAAGAAACAAAATTCAATCTCCACATCAACTGCAGAAGCAGAGTATATTGCTGCAGGAAGCTGTTGTGCACAGATTCTTTGGATGAAGAGTCAATTACTGGATTATGGGTTAACATATTTCAAAATCCCTATTTACTGTGATAATCAAAGTGCTATTGCTATGACAGGTAATCCAGTTCAACACTCTATGACAAAGCACATCAACATCAGGTACCACTTCATCAGGGAACATGTAGATGAAGGTACAGTGGAGTTGCACTTTGTTCCAACAGATCAACAACTAGCAGATATCTTCACAAAAACATTGTGTGAAGCTACCTTTACAAGATTGGTAAATGAACTTGGAATGGTTTCAGGTTCTTTCTCTAAATCTGCTTAGTTTTGTTCTGTTGCATCAGACTTTATGATCAGTATTTACAGAATTTAATCTCTTTGTGTATTCTGTGCTTAATTGAAAAATATGTTTAAATACTGACTGTTGTCTGATATATGTTTCTAAACTCTGATAAGTGATATGTCTGTTTAAGTAACTATTCAATCCTATGAGGATAACTGTGCTAGATGCTGAACTAGTAGTCTTCAATAAACAAGGGATCCCATGTAAGAAGTAATTATTTATGTGGAAATCTATTGACACAAGCAAATTCTGATAATTGAGCTTAGTTGAGTTTACTTTGTCTATCTTATTACTAAGTCACAAACTAGAATAATGCTACTCATCTGTTAAGTTCTGATGCTAGTAAATCTGTTGAATGTACTAAGTGCTGATAAACCTCACTTATCAAAAGAAAAAGCAAAAGAATCAAGGATTAAAAATCAGGTACTCCTTTGAGATCTAGAGTAAAAATGTGGAAGGGAAGACCCAAGTGCATTGCTGGTATTAAGTAATATGCATCAGAAAAGCAAATAAAATATTTTCTTGGTGACTTTTCACACTCTATGATTACTAGAGAAATACTCTGATAATAACATAAATTCTGATAAGCAGTCGTGACTCACTTACACTGAGAAGCCACTGTAAAAAGGAATTTAAAAAGATGCACAAAATTAGCACATAATAGTTGAGGTGGACTCAAGCATGAACTCATTCATCAGTAGGTTTCAGGATAATGACAGCTCTTTAGCAAAGTTTTAGTTAGGCCTTATTTCTAAGATGTACTGAAGTGAATCAGACTTTACTCTTTGTCTGACATTTAGCTTAATGCACACACTAATCACTCCATATGAATGACGAAAATTACTGTGATGATCTATGTTATTTTTAGATAAACAGTCATTGTGTCACATTGCACAAATTCTGAGGACAAGTTCTGATTACATATTCTGATGATTAAGTTCTGAAGAATATAAATCAGAATTTGTGAGAGGACTTAGTAAGATAGGCATTTCTTTTTCGAGTTAAGAAATTATGTTCTGATGACTGTTAGGTTCTGATATAAGTCTAAGTTCTGATATTAACGTATGATTCCTTACTTGACTTATTTGTGGATAAAATTTGGAAACAGTCTCAGTTTAAATCTGAATATGTTGAAGTGGAAGATTAATAGCAATTAGAGGATGCTGAAGCCTCCATTGCTACTCACACTGTTGTTCTATCAGAAGATTCTGATTCTGTAAGTTCTGATGCTGTAAATGCTAGAGATACTGGTGATGCTGCTCCAAATGCAGATGCCGATGAAGCAGGTCCTTCAGGACATGCTCCTCAACAAACTATTCTTAAGTCTGAACTTGTTAAGAAGTTTGTTACCAGAGAAGCACCAGTGCATTGGAGTGAAACTCCTGCAGGACAGGAGTGGACTAAGGAATGGAACTCAGTTTCCTGTGTTCCAACTGCAAAGCATCTTGCTGAGCACTTGACAAAAGCTGATGAAATGTTAATTTCTGATGATTTCAAAACCCAGCTTAGAGTCACTGCATTGAGTACTAAATATCTTCAAGGTCTCCATTCAACTACTCATGCAGAGCTACACAAGATTCAGGAAGAATTCATCAAACAGGAACAAGTTCAAAAGATTGATAAGAAAAAGTTCTTCCAACCTACCTTTGACAGGATTGCTTATATTGAGAAGACTCAAGAGAAACAACAAGCTCAGATTGATGATATTCTGAAAAATCAAGCTTCTCAGCAATCTCAACTTACTGAAATCCAAGCCTCAGTGGAATTGCTTGTCTCTCTTCTACTACCTGCTGATGCCAAAAGGGGGAGAAAGTAATTAAGTCCAAATGCAAGACTGACAAGACACTGAAAGAAAATGATGATGAAAAGGATGATCAAGGAAACCCTGGAATGGGTAGAGGTCATAGTCAAGGTAGAGGTTTTACATCAAGAAAAGCTGAAATCACAAGTCACAGGACAAGTTCTGATACTGGGAAAAGAATTAGTTCTGCTACTGGTAAAAAGATAAGTTCTGATGAACTTTTAGATCTTGATGAAGAAATGTCAAGACAGTTATTTCTTCAGGAAAATCCAGGAATGGACTTGGAGAGTTTAATGGAAGAAGAAGCCAGACTTAAATCAGAAAAAGTCACATCTAAATCTGAAGCTTCTGGTAAAAAGACACTTCCAAAACTCAAAGGCATTGTGATAAAAGAAAGGACAAATGCTGAAGCAACATTGGCTAAATCACAACCACAGATAGATCCAAGATCCAAGGGTAAAGAAAAGGTTGGTGAACCTATCAAGGTTTATGTGCCTCCTAAGAATGAAGAAATCACTGATGAAAAGGATGATCTTGCTCTAACTTCAAGAAAAGTTCTTAAAACAACCTCTGACATGGCTCAATTTGTTCAGATTCAAGAGACAGTAAGTTCTGATATTCCAAAAAAGCAAGTAACCTCTGACATAGCTCAAGTTAACTTGATATCAGAAGACAGACTAAAGACACTCCTACCAGGATTCACTAAAGCAAAACAGACTCAACCTTTGAAGACTGCTGCAAGTGGTTTTGAAGCAAGAGTAGTTACAGGAAAGGAAGTAAGAGATAAAACTGGATTGGGAAGTGCTGATGAAAGAAGAATACATAACACTACCAATGATCCAACTTCCTTGAGTGAACCAGGTTTTGAAGCAACTCCTGAGAGATTGATTCAACTAGAATCTGTACAAATGGTTTACCATACCTACTTGAAAGAACACATCTTGTTGTACTTCATGACAGATGGTAGGGTTTATCATATAAGGAAAAATGCCATTCAGTTGAAGTATTTTGAAGAATTGGAGCATGTACTATTCTTACTTCAAGTGGATGACAGATTGACAGGAAGTGCTGCAAACTATTTGAAGGATCAGATTCAGAGACAGAAAAGGCTTTATTCTGTTAAGTCTGACAGCACATATGTTCCAAAGTACAGAGATCACAAAGGTGATATAGTTGAAATGAAGCCCAATTCTGCTCAAATTATAACTACCTTTCTAGGTTACAGGGCTGTGGAATTCAATCTTGAGTCTGATAAAGCTTATTTGATCAGACTGGATCAGGATATAAGAAAAGCAAAGATTAATGATCTCAAGGCTGTAATTTTTCAAATTGGTGAAGATACTGCAGAGCTTAAAGATGCTAAAAGGAGAATGATTGATGAACTTAGATATGCTGAGAGATGTTTGTTGAAGAACTATCTCAGAACAACTCCTGACATCAGAGAGATCAGAAGATGAAGCCAAGTCAAGATCTACAACTGCTTAAATTCTGATATTTGTACAGACTGAAGCTATTATCAGAAGTTAAATGTTGGTAAAGCTTTAAGGACTGTAAGTTGTAGTTATCTAGTCTAATTCTCATGCATTTGTACTTAATATTTTTGACATCATCAAATATCTATTAAGCTTGTATATTATGCTAATTTACAAGTTGGGGGAGATTGTTAGATATATTTGATAATGTCATGTCTAATATGATTTATGTTTAGTTTTCAGATCTTACTTAACAGGACAAATCAGTACTTAACTGGGAATCAGTACTTATACTGGAAGTCAGGACTTAAGGATATCAGTACTTATATTATCAGGAGATAATCATCAGAAGATGGATATCAGAACTTAAGTGCTGAAGGACGTTCAAGATAAGGACAATAGCTGATTAAATGAAAGAAGATCGAGATAAACATAAGAAGAGATATGCATGAAGAAGGAATTCTATGAAGAATAGAATACTTGGAAGAAAAAATATCTGATTGATATATTTTAGAAAGCAGAATTATATTCCATATCAATTAGCAATTATCTTGTAACTGTGTAGTATATAAACACAGACATAGGGTTTACACTATAAGTGTTATCATATTCGAGAAGATTATTCATTGTAACCCTAACAACTCTCGTGATATTTGTTCATCACTGAGAGGTAACAGTTCCATACTGTAACAGAGTTTATTATTTCAATAAAGTTTGTTTTCAGTTACTTGAAATATTAAAAGTTCGATTTGATTGTATTTTACACTGTATTCACCCCCTCTACATAGGGTTTATAACAGTTCACGGTATAACAAATAATTTGAATAGGAAAGACAGGATACCAAAGGGTTGAATCAATGAGCTTATCAATAACAGTTTTACAAGATCAAAGACAGGGTATCTCAAACCAATAACAAGGGTTCATTATTTTTACAGTTCAATACTCTACATGGAATGAACAATATCCTCTCTATAACACAAGTAATTAGAGTTACTTGTCTGAATTCGCTTTCCTGTTTCACGAAGGTTGAACTACTGCCACCTAGTATACTTTTCCCTTTCCTAGCCTGAATGCCCTCACGCTCCGAATCTACAATAAAAACCAAAACCTTAATCATTTTCTCAACTCTCGTTCCCGGAACGATCACTCAATACGATAGCTCAAGTATACTCTTGACTCAGTATACGAGTATAGCTTATACATATATGCACATAACACATAACACATTCCTTTCTCATAGCCTTTATATCTTTATATACTCAACAATCAACTTATACTTTCTTAACCTTAACTATTCTTCAAATCACACTATTATAACTCATACGAGTACATGATTTATTCACAACTAAATCTTTACGATCACATAACTATCACTTGTAGTTCTTTAATATCAAACAACTTAATTTCCTTTTTCTTTTACTCCTTAATTCGAACCACAACAACCATCCAACAAACAAATAAATCACATATCTCCTAGAATTTCACATGCAATCACTTAGCAAGGTAATGGAACCAAATCAATCGCTTTTATACTCACATTTCATTCGGTTTTAGTCATAAAATACAATCAAGTGTACTCAATTTCAATTACACATAATCAAGCACAAATAATCCCTCTTTTGGCAACATGCAAATTACAAGAGTCACTTAAGCAATTAGACTTCATTCTTTTTAATCCAAAAACCGAATCATAATCACATTAAAAATCGAAAATCAACACCTTCTTCAATTATCAAAATTCGAACACAAGCACCATCCAATCATTGACATGCAACCAAGTTTTCCCTTTTAATTATCACTAGCAACTAATATAATTAGCATGTAAACTCACAAAATCAACTTAATTCTCTTTTTAACCATAAGACCCATTCGGGTTTTCAAGAAAACACACATGCAAAGATCAATCTTGACATGCAAAGTTTTAAATCAAAATTTTAGGACCAAACAATGACATGCATCACTAATTCTTCTTTTAAACCAACATGCAATCACATGTTTACTAATTAAGCTTAGTTTACACTAAGAATTTAGTCACAAAAATCGAATTCCCTTTTTATTAGTACAAATGCCAAACCAAAGATTAGCATGCAATAATAATTTTACTTCTTCTAAACCATTAACCATCCTAATAAAAACCCATAATCACTTTATTCAACAAAAATCAAATCCATAACTTCAAAGATCAAAACCATTCGAATTTTTCAAGAATAACACACGTAACAATCAAAAATAAGTATTTGGTGTGGTAGAGCTTAGTGATTACATCATCACTCACCACCGGTTCACCGGAGTTCATCACCGGTGGCGGTGGCTTCACGGTGGTGCCCTCATTCGAGGGTATCCAACCATAAAACCTCCGATTAGTTTTAAAAATCACAAAATCACAACAACAAACACATGCAAGATATGATCACCACAGATTCACATCATCTTGATTTTATAAAACATCAACTCGGCAAAGCCGAACCTACACATACACACACATCCGCATTAAAGTACCAAACTATACATGCAAGAGGATCAAAGCTTATATATGGAACAAGGATGAAATTCTATGGAAGAATCCATAAAAATCAAGTGAAGAAGAGAGATATACCGAGAGGAAAAGAGATAGAGAGAAGAGAGAGCTTCGAGAGTGAGAGAGAGATGAGAGAAAAATGAGAGAATGAGAGAAAGTGGCCGGGTGGAAAAGAAAATGTAATAACCCCAAAATTTTCAACTTTTTGTAACCCTTGTGAATAGTGTTTTAGCTGAATGAAGAAACTTTTCACGCCACACTATGTAGGGGTTCTGTTATGGATATTCTGGGTATTATTAGTACTCTATGTAGTATATAAGTGTATGTAAAGATCGTCAGAATCCAATTCCGAACACTTTGGTTTTTCCCAGAAATCCACAAGATACGGAGAGAATTGAGTATAAGGTAACAGGATAAAAAGGATTTAAATTAAAGGATTATAATAGAGGATCATAAAAAGGAATATAATGTATTGAGAAAGGTTAAGGGAACCTAAGTAATAAGATCCCGGGTATGATCCTTCAAACGATAAACGAGAACGAAAGTTAAGCGAACCGTATAACAGATCAGCGGTCATTAGGCAAACGATTAGGAAGTTAATCAAAGGGATTAGTGGGAATGATGTCATCCAACCAATAGAAAGAGTACAAGGAAGGGAGGATGACATCATGAGGATGACATAAGCATGACATGGGAAGGAAGGAGGTGTGGTGGCTTTGTAACCACACAAATTCAAGGGCAAAAAGGTAATTGACTAAATCAAATACAAAAAACCAAGCAACCAAGCCAAGTAAATTCATTCTTCATCAAAAAATCAAAAAGAACCAAGGCATTAGTTCTTCATTGCTCACGGCTTTTCACTATTCAAAAGGCAAGAAAAATTCAAAATCAAAGATCCAAGCTTCCTAAATTGGTAAGATAATTCCCTAACCATCTTCATGCTTAGTTAGGGCTATATCATGAGTTTAAGCCATTAATTCCTTCTCAATCTTCTTCATTTAATCAAAGAAGAAGACTATGAATAGTGTTTTCAAGTTTTTTTACTTGAAGTTTTCTTGTTTTTCTTGAAGATCCAAGCTTTCCTAAGACTTCTCAAAGCTTCTTAAGGCTTCCTAGCTCCTCCCACCACTTCAAGGAAGGTATACCATCTCCAAACCCTAGATCCCTATGTATTATAAGATGATTTTAATTAATAGGATGATATTGTAGCTTGTTGTTGTGATTTAGAGTTTGGGATTTGGAATGGTAGTGAAATGGAATGGTAAATGTTGTGGTTTTGATTAAAAGAACTTAAGTATGATTAAAGTTAAGCTTAGGCATAAGTATGAATGATTAAATTGAATTGGTTGGGGTTGTTATGATGTGATAAGGATGGATGTTGGTTGTATGTTGGATTTGAGGTTGGTTTGTGGTTGGTTTTGAATGGCTTAAAATTGGGAAATCGCGTAAACATAGCCGTCGTAACGTCCGATTTTCTTTGGACTGTTTTTGTGCATAGCATTAGGACCCGAGAACCCCCTACTAGATTATGACCACTGCCATGATTAGATAGCTCATGTTACAAGCTTCGTTTTGATATGTAGTTCGTTCGATTCCGATGCACGGTTTAGGAGAAACGACCGATTCAAGTAACGGCGTTTCGCGAACGAAACTTTTCCCCTCGCCTTACTTTGAAACATAGGTTAAAGACCAAAAATGGTTAATTAATGTATGAAACATTTATGGTAAGTGTGTTAGGCAGTTGGTAAGTCACTCGTGAAGGAATCGCTTTAAAACTCGTAAAGGTTAAATTATTAAAAATGGTGGAGCCGAGGGTACCCGAGTGACTTAAGCGAATCAGTGAGCGCAAAACAAGCGTTAGAGTCTAAGTTAGTTAAAGTATAGATTTACAAGTGATTTTGGTTTAATTCTAACTTACTTGTTGTTTATAGGTTACCAGACTCGTCCCGAGCCTTTTATCACCCCAAGTCGCTCAGGCAAGTTTTCTACCCGTTATAACTGTTGTTGTGATGAATATATGTATTTGCATTACCTTGCGATAGATGCATGTTGGTTAATTAGCAAATGTTGTTATATATTGAAGCATGCTGCTATGGTATATATATATGCATGCCTGTTTCGTATTCTTTCCATATATAATTGTTGATAATACCTATGCTAGAGGATAGCGGTAATTTGCATATACCCTTAGTATAGGGACCCAAAGGTGGAAATATTTTCTAAAACCGGGAGTCGAGGATCCCGAGTAGATTTTGTATATATGGATATAAATATATATATATATATATACTTATATATATATGGTCATAGTTTTCAAAGCTATTAATCGAATAAGGTTTATTCGATAACTTTAACTTTATTTTATTATTGAATATTATTTCGAATATTATTCGAAGGCGTATGACTCCTTTATATTAAATGAATATTATTTGAATATTCAATTGAGGATGTATGACTCCTTTTATTTTATTATCTGAATATTATTTGAATATTCATTCGAGGGCTTATGACTCAGTTTATATTATTTAATGAATATTTTTGAATATTCATTTGAGGATCTATGACTCCGATTATTTGCTGAGATATATTCTTTATTTTATTAAAGAATAAGGTGTAAATAATCAAACTTATTTTCGATTATTCAAATAAAGATAGTACTTTCATATAAGTATATCTTTGGTTATTTAATATTCATTTCAAGTATAAGTTTTAATACTTCTACTTCAATTATTTTTATAAAGATTATTCTTTATGGGAATATTATTTAAATAATAATATTCAGTCATTTTCTAAATATTCTGGGGACTGATTTACTTCATTAAATCAGCTTTACTCCAAACACTCTATAAAGTGTTTTCGAGTCTTCAAAATGATTTTTAAAAGTTAGAGCGGATCCCAAAACTCATTTTTATATTTAAGATCTTCCTTTTAAGGGGATTAAATACTCGCTCAAAACCTGAGGGATCCGGCTCTGTGGTGTGTTTTATATTCGCAACAAGGTTGCTGTTTTGATAAATGAATTGATTACTTACCCAACACTCGGGAAGTAAAATTCTTGGAACAAGTTAATCCATTAACAGGCATCGCCTGGGAAATATCGGTGAGTTCTCCTTTCCAAATAGATACGACTTCTTGGTGGAGCCGTATCAACAAGTTTCTACTTGGGGAAAGTGGGGACGAGCTTTACGTTTCAGAGTCATGGATTTCATCTGAACTAGGAGTGGCGTAAGTGGCCGAGTAGCGCCGGCCCAGCCTTATTATATTGGCCCAAATGGCCTGGAAGTTCCGCTAAGGCGGTCCATTCCTTAGGAGTTCAGTGTTCGGTTGACAAGTAAATCCGACAGGTTCTCCTCTACATGTAGAAAATGGTGGGGTTGTACTACTACGACTGATCATCGTGAGTGGTCTTCCTGGCGCGGCAAACTCCCGTAATGAGTTCATCATCCAATTGGATAATTTCTGCAACATTACCCAGAGCACTTAGATAGAAAGGCTACGGTTGGGCGATTGTTGGGTGTTGGCAGGGTCAAGTTTTCAAAATGATGTTTACATCAAATGAAGTATCTCGTAACTTCATTTTATTTTGATAATATTTTAAAGATTTAATCTATTCAAATCTTGTCTTATAGTCTCATATATGTGATGAACTTTTGAAATTAATTATAACTTGAACGGTGGTAGTTCAAGTAGTATTTGGAAAAGATATAAGTATATTGGAGTATTTGGTAACTTCATCTTTTAAACTTATATCTAATTAATAATTGTCTTATGTATGACAAAGATTTTCAGAAAAACGTTGAGACAAGGTTAGATATATGAGATCACCTTGCAACGATATTTTTTATACAGTTATACACTGGGACTTTGTGTATATTATGCATGGAAGAGGACTTCCAATATTTTGAAAAGTATATATGTATATATATATACTGAATATTTTGCGACTTCATCGCATTAAGATATCAACTTGGTTCATTTCTTTTGACCAAGACTTTCATGAGTACTAAGAGAAGGCTCATATACTATTAATCATTATACATATTATTTTGGTGGGCTTGCTGCTCACCCTTGCTTTCTTCTTTCATCACACAACAACAGATAGAAAGGATGAACAGGACCAAGCTCCCGATTCGCAAGCGATTAGGAGACGTTCCACAGTTTTCTAGAAGCATTGATGCCGCCGTAGCTGAGGTAGGAACTACCAATAGGCTAGGCTTTCAACTTCTAATGTATCAGATTTATGTATAATTATGAATTGTAATAATGGCAAAGAAATGTAAATTTATTCAGAAAACCTTTTAAGGTGTATTGGCAGATAATTGTGGAATAAAATGACTTGTGGTTATTTTTGGATGTTTATCTCTGAGACTATAACGTATGGTGTGTGATTTTATTGTGGGGTCACAGTACAGAGTAGTTGAGTAATTATTAAGATTGGGTGTTATTAAGGGAAATGGAACTCGTGACAACCCGGATCCCCGACCCCGGATCTGGGGGTGTTACAGAAATGGTATCAGAGCTAAGCGTTATAAACCTCAGAGATGATGGGACGTTAAGATAATAAGTTCACTAAGATAATAAGAACTCTTGCCAAGTTCATAGTCGGGCTACCTAACGTAGTACTGACAGTTAAAACCCTTATGAGAACCCTTATAAATATCGTGATAGGAGCGTAGTTCGTTATCGTATATGGTAGCGGGACTCCGAACCCTGAGGTTGAGGAGAAACAACGCGATGATGTTTTATTACTCATTGGAGATCAGATTATGGATCCGATAGAGCGTCCTAACGCAGGCTCGGATGATGTTGATATTGAGGATGTAGCGGTTGAGGAGGTTGTCCTAGAAGGGATAGTTGTTGAGGAGGATCCCATGGAGGATCCTGACAAGATTGGATAAAGGACCACTGATGAATTGATGACCATGGTTAGGTCGACTACCAGAGGTAGGATTGGTCGGTCACTACCAGAGGTTCGTTCAAGTTTGTAAAGATAGTAGCCCCTTTAACGCGGCTTACTCATAAGACTGAGAAGTTTGAATGGACAGAGAAATGCGAGAACAGCTTTCAAAAACTGAAGCAGAGGTTGGTGATGGCCCCTATGCTGGCGTTGCCGGATGGAAAAGGAGATTTTGTGAAGTGTAGTGACGCTTCGCACAAGGGCTTAGGGTGCGTGCTTATGCAGCACGGTAAGGTAATCGCGTACATGTCAAGACAATTAAGGTAATATGAAATTCGATATCCCCGCTCATGAGCTTAGGCTCGTGGCAATAGTTTACCCTAAAGATTGGAGGCACTACTTGTATGGAGAGAAGTGCGAGAATTACCTAAGCCATAAGTGCTCTAGTACATTTTCACGTAGAAAGAGCTCAACATATGCCAGAGGAGGCAGTTAGAGCTAATCAAGAATAACGATTGGGAGATTCTTTATCATTCGGGGAAAGCCAATATGGTGGCTGATGCCCTTAGTAAAAAGGAGAGACTCAAGATGATAATGTCTTTTGGAGAGTTTATAAGAGATTTTGAGAAAATGGAAATAGAAGTGAAGGTAACCGGAGCCGGTACCGAAAAGCTGTTTGAGATTACAATACAGCCCGAATTATTGGAAAAGATCATATTGTGCCAGAAAAAGTTATGAATGAAGGCAGAGAGCCAACAATTAGATAAAAGATTAATATCGAGAAAGATGATAAGGGAATAATGAGGTATTCCTATAGAATTTGGGTTCCGAAAGTTCAAGAGCGTAAGGATGAGAACTTAGATGAGAGCCATAGTTTGAGGAATAAGATTTAGAGCAAACCCTGAACGTGATAGTCAGGGAGGTCGCCATCAAGATAGAAGGAACCCATGACATAATGGAGTGGAAAATGAGGATTTTAAATTAAAAGATGACCCCAATTATGGGGAGTAGGATGAAACATTTCATACTAAGGAAACAGAAAGTCGAGTAAGGAAAGGAGACCCGAGACGGTACTCCTATACGGCAATTCATGGACCTGTCTAGACAGAACATAGACTATTATCCCCAACCACCACCTTGAGGAAACAATGTGGTGTGAAATTCTTTCAGGACCTCTAAGTCGCTAAGCTCTCAGAGTTCCAAGGAACAAGCTGGCCCAATCGAGGCAAGAGCCTGGCTAAAGGAAATATAGGAATCATTTGAGATTCTAAATGATTGACGAATCTCAAAAGGACTGTTTTGTCACTTACCCTCCTAAGAGAGAGACCACCCGCTGGTGAAAGACCAAGAAAGGCACGGAGCCAGAGGTTAGAATAAACTGATTTAAGTTCAGTCAATTGTTTTCGGGAAAGTAATTCCCAAAGATAAGGAGATAGTGTAAAAGCTTTGGAGCTAGAACAAAGGCAGACGAGTATGATAAATTATGAATCTAAGTTGTAAAAGTTGTCAAGATTCGTTCTGAGGACACGAATCCAGAATGACGGGATGTTTGAAATAAATGCTTATGTTGTGTTGGTTCATGAAATAACGATAAGAGAAAGGAATATAAAGGCAAGAGAGTTTGAGGAATGATAAGGGAGTTGGGTATGAGGAAACCCTAAAGACTCGTAGCAATAGACATAGAAAAATATGTAATCGTCAGGATGAGGGTGATTCACCATGAGTTAAAATAGATGGTTGAAGGCATAAGAGATACATATATAATTATCCCCTGTAAGTTGGGAGAATTCAATGAAACCTTGAGATAATTCGAAGGGTAAATAATGAGACGCGGATAGACTAAGGAGACAAGGAAGTAAGAAATTAAGAAAATTGGATAAAGGAAGTGACCTTCAAGAATGTGAAATGTAAGACCGGTGGCTCGATACTCAGAAAGGGAGACGCCAGGTATGAGAGATATCCCAACATTGAGGTGACTGTTGAGATAAACAACAAAAGTAAATAAGGAATTATTAAGAAGAAGTTCACGTTGAACATGACCAATATCTTCCAGAACATCCATGTTATCATTACCAAATCAGGAAAGAAAAGCGGATGACCATTGTTATCTTTTGGAAGCCATATGGATTGACCCCAATTTGAATAAGGATGCTATTATGAAGTTAGGCATAGACTATCGAGGTGGGAATGATGAATAAAATAATCTATCAAGGATATATGACTTGGTTTATCCATGGAAGGATGCAGGTACCTTTTAAAGGTGGAATTAAGGATAGAACATTGGTAACTTAAAATGAATCCTAGAGGAATGCATAAAGGTTGGCATTTCACCCTTAATAGGGACAGTATGAGTTTTGACAGTATGATTGGGAAAGGGTTAAGGTAACAACAACCTTTAAAGGATCAGTGGAGAAATTTTTTCAAAAGTATATAGACAATGATTCTAGTATTAGTATATGGTATTGTGATATGCCCTGTATCTAGGGAATACAGGAGGAACGATTGAAGGATAACCTTAGAGGTTTTACAAGGAGATAGGTAATATTCAAATTTCTCAAGAATAGAAATGTTGATAAAGGAAATATGACATAATTATATTGATGCCAAGTGAGGCACGTGTTAAACCACGAGAAGGTATGGATCGAACCAGTAATGGTCGAAATTGTTCAGGGCAATTAGGACTTAAGATAAAAGATGTTCTAAGTATGATTGAGAGTCAGTCTTGACAGTGATTAGCCTCTAAAGACTGAGGCAATAACTTATGGAAAAATGGTGATTTTTTTTTACTCATTAGATTTTAATGAAAACCTCTTCACATTAGCTGTGATGGAAATGAGGTAGAAAATTTAGTTGAAGGTGGTTAAAAGACATTGATTATAAGGAACTATTACTATCAGGAAAGGCCAAAGAGGTGGCCGACACTTTAACGGTAAAAGGATAATTGTAGGCGCTTGTGCCAAAGAATACAGTGATGATGGTTAAAGCTGTGAAGGTTGTATTATGGTTTAGAAGATTGACATTCCTTCTGATGACTGTGCAATACCCAACCGTAATAGTAGTTGGTAAAGGTTTAATTTGTGTAATCGCCATGAACGGGCTATCTATCTCATAAGGTACTATCTTGAGAATAAGCCAGGACCATGTTTCCAAAAGGACTAGACGAACCTTTGAGTTAAGTCTTCTATTTAAGGCATATGATTAAAAATGGTATTTGTTATTCCTAGTGGACTAACAATGAGATTTACAGAAGGGGGGTTGAATGTAAATCTCAAAACTTTTTCAAGTTTTGAGCAGTTTATGAAAGTTGTGTGTTCAAGAAGAACAAGTGTGTGAATTGCTTTAAGCTAATACAGACAGATATATATTCAAGCACAAATGTAAAGAACACAACAGACCTTAAAAACTTTTCTGGTGGATTTGTTGTTCCACCAGAGATGGTATTTTAGAAAATCTGTGATTAAACAATGTTGATCACAGCTGCATCCTAGTACAAACTAGATGAATTTTCTCTCAATATTTTTCTAAACAGCTCTGGAAAATCTCTCATCTAATTACTAGCTTCTACTTGGTTTATATATTACCAAGTGTACAAGTGAAGAACAATATAAAATACAGTAATAAAATAAGATCTTCACTTGCTTCTTTTCCTGTTCACTCCAGTACTTTGTTGACTATTGCATCTTTGTACTAGAGAAGAACGGCTACTTTTTCTGTTGTTCCTGAAATTCGGCTACCACATCTCAGTTGTCTCTATCAACCCATGTGCCTCTGTCTGTAGGTACAACTACCTCTTATCAACGGCTAATCATCAGAACATCTGTTGAAGCTTTCATCCGTTGATGCACTCATCCGTTGAAGGATGTTATCCGTTGAAGCTTTCATCCGTTGATGCACTCATCCGTTGAAGGATGTTATCCGTTGATGACTTTATCCGTTGAAGCTTTAGAGACATCCGTTGAAGCTTAGCTTCTCATCCGTTGAAGGTCTTTAAGTCATCTGTTGATACCACTTCCCTTATACAAAATTACAAGGCATGAAGTATTTACAATTGGCCTTCCTATCTGCATATCATCTAGTAGTCAACATGACTCATAGTTTCTCTCAACTTCCAAGAATTACATTTTAAATACAGAGACTGAAATATGCTACAACACTAGACTTATTTCTAAGTAAAGCTACACCATCAACGGATAGCCAAAGTGGTCTTATCCGTTGAGGCTACAGACACTAAATTTCTACTTAAGTATTTTGTTAAACATATCATCAAACTAATGCACATACATTCCTAACAATCTCCCCCTATTTATGTCTATAAGAATTGTAGGCATAAATTCAGGGTTAACTTGATGATAACAAAACACTTAACAGATATATGAATTGAAACTAAGTAGAAATTTAAAAATGCTGCAAAAGTGTATGTACTAGGAGATAATTGAAGATTTACAGTGTTTCCAAGGACACTCCTTTAGTCTGAGCCAATCATCTTTTTCTTCTTTGTTCCCTGGTTTTCTTTCCTAGCCTTTTGTCATTTTCCTCAATTTGGAGTTGGAGTTGTCTGAAGAATTCAGCTTCATCTTCAACATTGATATCCAACTTAGATTGCATTTCTTTGAGAGTTTCATTGCTGGCAATCTTGAGTTGGTCTTCAAGTCTGAAAAATCTTCTGACTCCTTTATCATCTCTAAATTCCATCAACCAATGAGGTGATTTGAGAATTTTCATTTCCCTTTCTTGAATGAGTAAAGTCCTGGGTAAAGCATTGGGCTCCCTCCAAGTTTTCCTTATATTGGCTATCTTGTTGAGAATTTCAGTCTTGGCAGTTCTGGTAAAGCCAGAATCCTTTTGTATAGCTGAATAGACTCTAATCAAGGTAGAGTAGCCTTCATCCAGAATCCTGTGGAGAGGCCATGTTCTTTCCCCAGCTCCTTTATATCTGAACACTAATCTCTCTGGTAACTGTCTGTAGGCAGCTATTCCCCTTACATCCTCCAGCTCATCCAGATAGAGTTCAATGTCTGAAATTTCTTTTATGTCACAGATGTGAACATAATCATCTTTAGAAATGGGTGACTTAGGCTTAGGTTTTTGTTTTTGAGTGAATTTCTTAGAGGTTATGGGAGGTGTAGATTTTGGTTTTCTTTTCTGTTTCTTTGGTAGTGGAAGAGTGGTTAGAAAGGTAGGCAATTTGATAGTGTCCCAATCAATAGGTTCCTCTTTTGGAATGATTGGTTCACCATGGATGTTTATTGTGGGATCAGCAACAAGGGGTTCAGGTATGGAAGGTAGTGGTTTAGATATAGATTTGGTTATTTCAGTGTTATCTCCACTCCTTTTATGTGCCTTGGCCTTTCTTCTGTTTCCCTTCTGCCATTCCTCTCTTTCTTCCACACTCTCACCAAATATACTCCCTAAAACCTCATCTAGGTTTGTAGTCTTGTCTTCACCCCTGACTTCAATCCCTTTTTCTTTTTCAACTAGACTTGACTTTAGCTGTTGTTCAAGCTTTGCTTGTGCTCTTTTGTCAGCCTTTAATTGCTTGTCTTCTTCCTTCTTGGCTATTGAGAATTTGGGATGTCCTTGCATCACACATATGCTCTTTCCCTCTCTAATGATAATAG